>NW_021941248.1:0-25523 GCF_902148845.1 Salarias fasciatus
ACTACTGCTGCTACTGCTGCTGCTACTGCTGCTGCTACTGCTACTACTGCTGCTACTACTGCTGCTGCTACTGCTACTACTGCTACTACTGCTACTGCTGCTGCTACTGCTGCTGCTACTGCTGCTACTACTGCTGCTACTGCTGCTGCTGCTACTGCTACTGCTACTACTGCTACTGCTGCTACTACTACTGCTGCTACTGCTGCTGCTACTGCTGCTGCTACTGCTGCTACTGCTGCTACTACTACTGCTGCTGCTGCTACTGCTACTACTGCTACTGCTGCTACTACTACTGCTGCTACTGCTGCTGCTACTGCTGCTGCTACTACTGCTACTGCTGCTACTACTGCTGCTGCTGCTGCTGCTGCTGCTGCTACTGCTACTACTGCTACTGCTGCTACTACTACTGCTGCTACTGCTGCTACTGCTGCTGCTACTGCTGCTGCTACTGCTGCTGCTACTACTGCTGCTACTGCTGCTGCTACTGCTGCTGCTACTGCTGCTACTACTACTGCTGCTACTGCTGCTACTACTGCTGCTACTGCTGCTACTACTGCTGCTGCTACTGCTACTACTGCTACTACTGCTACTGCTGCTGCTACTGCTGCTGCTACTGCTGCTACTACTGCTGCTGCTACTGCTGCTACTGCTGCTGCTACTACTGCTACTGCTGCTGCTACTGCTGCTGCTACTGCTGCTACTGCTGCTGCTACTGCTGCTGCTACTGCTGCTGCTGCTACTACTACTGCTGCTACTGCTGCTGCTACTGCTGCTACTGCTGCTGCTACTGCTGCTACTGCTGCTACTACTGCTACTACTGCTACTGCTGCTGCTACTACTGCTGCTACTGCTGCTGCTACTGCTGCTGCTACTGCTGCTACTGCTGCTACTACTGCTACTACTGCTACTGCTGCTGCTACTGCTGCTGCTACTGCTGCTACTACTGCTACTACTGCTGCTACTGCTGCTGCTGCTGCTGCTGCGCCGTGGCAACCGCCTCAACCTCACCGTGGAGGAGCGCCGGCTCGGCTCGTCGCCACTCCACCCGTCCAGCTACAGCAGCTGGCCCGGTCTGAACTCTGAACGACTCTTGAAAAGCAGAACCAGCTCTTCCACATTTAAAACCCTCCCTGGTTAAACGGGTTTTTCCTTTTCCCACCAAAATAAAATAAATACGGGAATATGGAGTCCGGGGCCTCTTGTTCAGGGCCGTTCGGTCTCTGTAGGACCAGAGCAGGAGTCTGGTCCACATTGCCGGCAGTAAGTTGGACCTGTTCCCGGTGCATGTTGGACTCCAGCAGGGCTGAACTTTGTCACCGGTTCTGTTCAGAATCTTTATGGACAGAATTTGTAGGTGCAGTCAGGGGCCGGAGGGGGTCCGGTTCAGGGACCAGGGGCCGGAGGGGGTCCGGTTCGGGAACCACAGGATCTCATCTCTGCTTTTTGCAGATGATGTTGTCCTGTTGGCTTCATCGAACCCAGACCTACAACGTGCGTGTGAAGCGACAGGGATGAGGATCAGCACCTCCAAATCCGAGGCCATGGTCCTCGACCGGAAGAAGGTGGCTTGCCCTCTCCAGGTCGGTAGAGAGACCCTAGCCCAGGTGGAGGAGTTTAAGTATCTTGGGGTCTTGTTCACGAGTGGGGGACGGATGGAGGTGAGATTGACAGGCGGATCGGTGCAGCGGCTGCAGTGATCAGTCGTTGTATCGGTCCGTTGTGGTGAAGAAGGAGCTGAGCCGAAAGGCGAAGCTCTGGATTTACCGGTCAGTCTACGTTCCCACCCTCACCTATGGTCCTGAGCTTTGGGTCATGACCGAAAAGACAAGATCCCGGATACAAGCGGCCGAAATGAGCTTCCTCCGTAGGGGGGCTGGACTCCCTTAGAGACAGGGGGAGGAGCTCAGTCACCAGGGAGGAGCTCGGAGTAGAGCCGCTACTCCTCCACATCCAGAGGAACCAGCTGAGGAGGCTCGGGCATCTGTTCAGGACGCCTCCTGGATGCCTCCCTAGGGAGGTGTTCCGGGCATGTCCCACTGGGAGGAGACCCCGGGGAAGACCCAGGACACGCTGGACAGACTATGTCTCTCGGCTGGCCTGGGAACGCCTTGGGATCCTCCCGGAAGAGCTGGAGGAAGAGTCTGGGGACAGGGAAGTCTGGGCATCCCTGCTGAGACTGCTGACCCCGCGACCCGGCCCCGGATAAGCGGTAGAAAATGGATGGATGGATGGATGGATAAAATAAATAAAAAAATATAGTTGTCTGTTTACTGAACCTGTTTACAAACCACTCATGAAGTACTTCTGTCGTCAGCTACAACCGAACAAAATGCCACATTGCGTCACTTTTGGATGTAATTTTGAAAACAAGGGAAATAAAGGAAGTGCGGTGAGCATCCACAGCTTTCCTGAGGAGAGGCAATCTAAGAAAAAGGTGGGAAGATGCCTGTGGGAGAGATACCTGTGCTCAAAAATCACGTTAATTGCATAAAATAATAAATATTCTAACATATTAATTCACAGAACAAATGTTACTAATTTCACATTGTTTAATATAATTAGAAGTTAAAAAAAGTCATTTAAAAGAGCCGCAGATCTGCTGACGCACTGAATCAAACCCGCCTCGGACGGAAAATTGTTGCGTCTGAGATAATTCATGAAGAGAGTCAGCAAAGGGCGAGTCAAACATGTCAAAAAGACGGTTACATTTACTGTCATTTTTTAAAAAGGAAGGGGAACGCGATGATGACTCAAAACGAGTCCGAATAACAGCAGCAAGTGACGCCGAGCCGAAACAGGGAGGAGGACGAGAATCCGGACATGGACGTGATCTTGGTGTTTTGGACTGTAATGGTAAGCTGTCTGTTATCAGGCCGCCGTGCCACATTTTAAATGATAACAATAGAAGATCTGTGTGATCCATTGTAAGATCCGTGCAGCTCCTGCTGCGTTCAGGGACAGAAGTGTCTCAGTTAGCTTAGCTGTTAGCCACCGACGAAGTAGCCGGCTTTGAACGATTCCTTCGTGCTCCAACATCAGTTGACAGGACGCAATCTCAACTTCTGAGACGGTGGAAAGAAGATTTAAACGCTGAGCGTCTGGGACAGAACGGACGGGTTGTTGTTGAGGACAGTTCAGTTCTGGGAGGACGGATCTGCGGCGGCGTGCAGAGAACGAGGGGAACGTTGTTCTGGTAGGTTAATTTCTGGGTTCAGTGTGGCTGTTCACTGTTCTGTTGTTTTATCTTCGTCTTGTTCAGGGATCATCGCGTTGCTCTCAGGACTGAGGGAGCTGAAGCTGACAGTCACAAAAAAACCCAAACAAAAACTGGCCCGATGCCAAATCAAGTTGCCGCCCCCTGCCCTGGAATAATAATGATAACAGTAATTAGGCACTGAGTAAGGATATTTTACGCTTGGTTGATAAACGCCTTGCCTGTTGGGTAGAGCGGTACTGAATCGGTCATGAAGGCTGGCCGGGGCCCACAACACGTCCGGGTTTCTGCAGACAGCCTGAAAGCTTTGATGCGCTGTGATTCAGAGGAGATCTGTGGTAAAGTACAGGGAGCAGCATCTCCGGTCGTCTTTTTTGTGTTAATTATGTTCATCGTGACGAGGTAAAGTAAATAAGTACCTTGAACAGCAGCAGAAAGAAAAATGAGCTCTTTGCAGCAGACGCTCTCTCTCGGTCGCCGTTGGGAGGCAGCGTCCAGAGGCTCCAGCGGCTGTGGCCGACTGTCTTCCTCTTGCTACCATCTTTATTGTCATCTCCATCGTTCCTTCCGTTTCCGTCCTCGCTCTGTATTCGGTTTCGTGTTGGTTCGAATTGAAAGGGTTGAACGCTCGTGTTTACAAAGCTGCCAACAGATCGCTCCTAAAAACACCGCTGAGAGGCGAAACAACTTTGTGACGTCACTACCCAGAATGCTTTGCAACGTGCACAACAATGGCGGCCTACGTGCGAAATAAACTTTGTTAAAGTATAGATAACTGAATATATATTTTCTTTTAAATTTAATTAATCAGAAATGAGCCGATTGATCCTGGAGCCGTGGACGTGACGGCGACCAGGCTGGAATCTCGCCTCTAAATGACTCGCAGTGTGAAATATTGATGGTGTTGCGTTTTGAGACGTCGTTTCAGCGTGAAGCAGAAACTGATCCGTTTCTCACCGAGTCGTTCAGTTCAGAGGATTCTGCTGCCGAGTGAAAGCAGCCTTTATGAGGAGGAGGAGCGGTGTTTAAGATTCAGCACACACACACACACACACACACACACACACACACACGTGTCTCAGTGTTAGTCAGCGCAGTGAGTTCAGCCTCTGATTGGTTAAGACACCTTTGTGAGTCAGGCCGGACGCTGGTCTCCAGTTAGCGTTCTGGAGGCTGTTAGCGCTGTTAGCGCTGTTAGCGCTGAGCGACCTGTAATCAGGAGGAATCCTCTCGGGTTCTGGAACCGGAGCCTGTCTGGGTGGAGTTTGCATGTTCTTCCATTCAGCTCTGGGTCTGAAGACGTGTCTGTCTGTTATTTCCACTGCAGGTCCTGATGACCTGGATGAAAACGCATTTCTGGGCGGAGCAGCATTATGAGCCCAGAAATGTCTTTCTCCCTAATACCTCCAAATGCATTGATTTTAAGCCACATAAATGTTTTGAAGCTGAATGTGGTATGGTTCTTGGTACCAAGAACAGACATCTTGGATTTTGGTGCCACCATCTTGGAATTTTGCGTGGCGTATATTTACCAAATGTTCATACTTGTATCCCAAAGTGAATGATTCCGGCTAAATATGCAATTTTCTGCCCCACTAGTTAATAACGATCGATTTAATTCTGAATCAGAAACCATCATGTAACCATGGCGACAGGTAATCTGCAGACAGTATGAGTGTTTGTGCCGGCGGCGGTTCTTCTGAAGGCTCCACATCAATCTGAACACTTTGAGCAGTCCTGTGATCCAGGGATTAGAACCAGCCGCCAAGGCTTCTGTGATCCCAGACCAGCCAGCGCCCCTCATCAGCAGACGCTTCCCCGTGGAGCTCTGCCTCTGAGGACTGGATTCTGAGCTGGACTCTGTGAAAACGTGAAGCTGTCCGTCAGACGGGAAGCAGAGAGTCTCCCAGAGAAGGAGGGTAAACGGGCGGGCGCTGCGTTCTGGGTTCTGGGTTCAGACGACCCTGGTCGGTTCCGCCTGCCGGCCTCAGCCTCGCCTGTCGTGTTCAGACGATGAACACGGAGGTTCTACACCGGAGAGCCGGGTTCCTTCACCCCGTTAAATCCCCGCCGCTCCGGGGCCCGGTCGCTCTCTCGCTTCTCTTTGGGCAGAATCAGGTAAATCAGGCACCGGCAGGAAGTCGTCCTCCGTCCACAGCCCAGCAGAAAGACATCAGTGCCATGGACCAGACCAGAGAACGCTCTGGGTTTACTGGCATGCATTTTCTATTGTTTCTTATCAATTTGAAATATTTTACAGGAACTAAAAACACAAAAGAAACCACATCCTTTGTGGATAAAATGAAAATGTAGTGTTTTCTTTATAAATAACTTCTTTTTAGTTGGTCCTTTGCTCACATTGTGAATTTAACATCAAACCTCTTGATCAAGTGACTGAACTCAACGATGATCTCCTCATTTTCTTGAAACAAAAACGGTGTTTGGAGCATTTTGCACGTTTCCCAGTGTTTTTAAAGCAACACAAAGACTCTAAAGTACAGAGACACTGATAAGGTTTTCTCAGGGCCGATGTCGATCAGTATTGATACTTACACTGATATTTACTGCTGATATTAATCTGCAGTAAAAGAGAAAACATTGGTGTTAAAATTTGGAATGTTAAAAAAGCCCCTGGGGCTTCGGTTGCTACTTCCTGTTTGTGTTTTGTAGGCTAACAGCAGAGTTTCCAGAGTTCTTCATTATTGTCTTTTTCAGAGTGAGGGAAACATCTGCCTGTTAGAATTGAAATAATTAGCGTTTGTGTTTTGGATTTTTCAGTAAAATGTTGCTCAGTTTAATTTTGTTCCAGCAAGTTCTGTGTCTGTTGGGCTAACTGTTAGCATGTCAATGGGTTTCCCCATAGAAGTTAGCATTAAGCTAGCAGGACTTTTTCTCGTAATGCATTCTGTGATTTACTGAAAATTCAGCCTTTAGTGATGACTCTGCCGGTCAGGAGACAAACCTCTTCCCTCCAGAGCTTCTTTCACTGATAAAGCTGATGTGTGGTTCGAGGCTCAAACGCCTTCGTGTTGTGTGCAGTGTGTGTGAGTAGTGCTGCGATTTGAAGAGTTACTGGCCTCAAATTTCACTGCAGAGAGACGAGTCGACCGACATCAAATAAAAAAGCATTTTCCGCTCCTTGTTTTGGAGAACCTGCAGAACGTTCTTCTCGTCCAACCGCGAGTTGCTTCCTTGTTTGTACCGTAGAAACATCTAAATATTCCAGCTGAAACTGGTTCTGCTGCCTTCTGTTGTTCCATTCAGGCAGGATCAGGTCCTTCACTGGATTTTAACTCATTTCCATCGTCGTTATTTTAGGAAGACGTGAAGAAACCTGCTGCTTCCTCTGTGGGATCGTTTCACTTCCAGGCTCTTTATCGTACTTGACAAACATACATTCTGCAAACCGTCCTGGGTCTATTTTTAGTGTTTCTAATTATAGATCGAAGCGGCTCGTAGTAAAACTGCCTGTTTTTATAGTTCGTGTCGGTCGGCCTCTTCAGCACCAGCCGGGTTGAGAAAAGGAAGGTTTATTAAGACGTAAAGGTGTTCAAAGACGAGTCCCTCACAGATTTTCACCGTTGGATTGACGGGTGTAGACGGGTCTAGACGGGTCTAGACGGGTGTAGACGGGTCTAGACGTGTCTAGACGGGTGTAGACGGGTGTAGACGGGTGTAGACGGGTCTAGACGGGTGTAGACGGGTGTAGACGGGTGTAGACGGGTCTAGACGGGTGTAGACGGGTGTAGACGGGTGTAGACGGGTGTAGCCAGTCAGAGACGTCTGATTTGTGCTTTTTGATCAGAATGATCAGAATCCAGACCCGATCAGAGCAGAGGAGCCACTTCTCCACTTCTTTCACTTTTCCAGTCAGCCGTCCGTCCGTCCGTCCGTCCGTCTGTCCGTCCGTCCGTCCGTCCGTCCAGCCTCCCAGTCACTGCTGTCCTCTGGTGGGAGTCTTGAAGGACACGGACAGTTAATCACATTAATTAATCTGACAGACTTTATCAAAGACGTGACGAGCAGAGAAGAATGGCGGAGGAGAGAGCGGAGGAGCAGAGTGGCGTGGAGAGGACGGACGGGGGAGGGCGGGTTTATAAATGTGTCATCGCAGGAGGAGACGAGAGGAAATGAAAGGAGGACAAAGGAGCAGCGGAGACGGATGTTCCCACAATGGCCGTGACCAGGGCTCCTCCGCCGTTCATCCTGGTGATCCGGCCCGGTTTGGCGGGCGGAGCTGGTTTCCACTGGAGCTCATCATCTGACCCATGAGTCCACAGGGACGGTTCCTCCAGGACCGCCTCGGCAGTGGGACGTCCTCAAATCCTGTGAAGGACCGTGTCCAACATGAGCTTCAGAAACAGAGGAAGACACGACGGATTAGTGCAGTTCAGAGGAGCAGCGGGACGGAATCCTCACTTTACACCCGCACCGCTGAAGTGGACTGATGTCCCAGCAGCCCCGCCCGTCCCCGGAGACAATGAAGACATCCGGGCTGGATGAACAGAGCCAGAAACCCTTCTCTGGTGAAGGGCGGAGTCCTGGCCCGAGTGTGAGCCGGCGGGCTCTGGTGATCCCAGTGTGACGGAGGTTCTGGAGACATGAGACAGCTGGACGTCTCTCTGCGGTCAGACCTGCAGCGTCTCCTGGCTGTCGTACCAAGAGACGGACAGCACAAACGTCCTGGGACGAAGACCGGCAGGAAGCCGTGGTTTGGTCAGGTCCTCAGTCCGTCCAACGGCAGGAAGTTCCCATGATGGAAGGATGGAAAAGCAGCCGGTGAAGAATGAAAGAGGCGGAGTTTCTGTCACGGGGCGGAGCTGAAGGCGGAGCTGACGGAGAGCGACAGCTGAGGGTCCCTCACCGCGGGACAAAACTGTCAACAGAAACCCAGAATCATCGGACACGGTCCATCAGAGTCATTTTATGTTTTCAGGGTTTTCAGTCGGGTCTCTGAGCTCTTCTGTTTAATCCGCTCGTTAGCGCAGTCTGCTAGCTTAGCGACAGACCTGTAGCCTCCATCAGCGCCGGTCCAACCCGGAGACGATCCGACAGATCCCGCCACCGTCTGTCTCACCACAGCTCTTCAGCTGATGGTCGTCTCCCAATGGGAAGGTTGCAGGTTCAATCCCCCATCGTCCCACCGGTGGCAGTGTCCATGAGACTGAGCTACGACCGCTCCGGCGGCTGGGTGGAGCTCCGGGGGGGTTACAGGGTTCCGGGCTGGACAGGCCACTAATCCAGCACGTGGTAAACAACCAGGTTTAAAAAGAACCTGGTGCCACCCACTGAACCACCGCGCCGCTGCCTTTATGATTTATACATGTTTAAAACAGAAACAAAGCTCATTGAAACCTCCATTTCCAAATGCTGCCGCCGCGGCGCCTCCTCGCCTCCTCGCCTCCTCGCCTCCTCACCTCCTCCCAGGCTTTAATGAGGCGTAATGTGCCGAGCAGCCGTCCCTCAGTCCTCCTCGTTCCGGTTCTGAATGCATAAGCGACTCGCTTTGCTTCTGCATAAACCGCCGCCGCAATGAGGCGCGTGAAACTTCACCGCTCTGCCATGAAGACGAGCGCTGAAAGGTTAAATCTGACTGCAGTCATTATTACAGCCGGCGTCTGAGGGCCGTCAGCGTCCGGCTCTCGGCGTTTACCCACATGGAGACTCTTCATCAGGAAGACTCTGCTGGGACCGGGACGGACCGCTCTTCCTTCAGGACTCTTTAATTGTTGATCTGACGAGGTTCCGGAAGCGTTCCTCCAGAGTTTAGTCCAGGTTGAAGAAAAGCTGCAGATCTGTTGTCTGCGTATCGACCGCGTCGTTCTGTTGGATCCAGGTGATCAGTGGAGATCACTGAGGTCCAGAGAAGTCCAGGTTCAAGAGGCGGTTTGGTCTTCAGGAGCCGGTCTGTCCTGCTGGACGTCTCATCAGAGGATGGTCACAAAGGGTTGGACCTGCTCAGAACCGCTTCTTCACCTGCAGCAGCAGCAGCAGGCCTCAGACCGCCTCTGGTCCAGTTCTACTGGAGACTCCTCAGACCGCCTCTGGTCCAGTTCTACTGGAGACTCCTCAGACCGCCTCTGGTCCAGTTCTACTGGAGACTCCTCAGACCGCCTCTGGTCCAGTTCTACTGGAGACTCCTCAGACCGCCTCTGGTCCAGTTCTACTGGAGACTCCTCAGACCGCCTCTGGTCCAGTTCTACTGGAGACTCCTCAGACCCTCTCCGGTCCAGTCCTGGTAGAGACTCCTCAGTCTCCTGGAGTTCTGATCGTTTTAAGTTTCAAGCAGCTCATCTTCGTCTTCAGCGTTTCTGTGTTTGGATTGTTTGACTCTGAATTCGCGTCTCTTTGAGACCTTGAGCTGGATTGGCTGTGATTGGCTGTCGCTGGCTGTGATTGGCTGTGGCTGGCTGTGATTGGCTGTGATTGGCTGTCGCTGGCTGTGATTGGCTGTGATTGGCTGTGATTGGCTGTGATTGGCTGTGATTGGCTGTCGCTGGCTGTGATTGGCTGTGATTGGCTGTCGCTGGCTGTGATTGGCTGTGGCTGGCTGTGATTGGCTGTGGCTGGCTGTGATTGGCTGTGGATGGCTGTGATTGGCTGTCGCTGGCTGTGGCTGGCTGTGATTGGCTGTGGATGGCTGTGATTGGCTGTCGCTGGCTGTGATTGGCTGTGGCTGGCTGTGATTGGCTGTGGATGGCTGTGATTGGCTGTGACTGGCTGTCGCTGGCTGTGATTGGCTGTGGATGGCTGTGATTGGCTGTGACTGGCTGTCGCTGGCTGTGATTGGCTGCCGTCGTGTCGTTGGCCTGTCTGTGGCTGCTTGTCTTTTTAGGTCCGTCTCTAATGGACTGAAGCTCCGTCAGTCAGCATCACTTCCTCAGAGCCCGTTCACGAGACGTTTCAAAAACAAAACACATTATTTTACGTTTTCAGAAAACATCTACATTTAAAAACGACGTCTGTTTCCATGGAAACACTGACAGCCTGTCGGACCAGCAGTTGGTTCTGCTGCTTGTCAGGTGTCGTTTTCACCGGTTGACACGACGAAGCAGCCCGAGCATTTCCAACAAGTTCCTCCCTGTCAAAGCCTCCACACACTGCTGTCGTGTGAACAGACTGTACTGTTGCCTGCACATGGTTGCGGTCCTGAGGGGAACACAGAGGTCACAGGGGTCACAGGGGTCACAGGGGTCACAGGGCGCACAGAGCTGCTGATTGGACAGAAATCCAGGTGAGAAGACCGCTTTCTGACCTGAGTGTAAACGAGGTGTTAACGAGTGGCCTGCTGACAGAACACACAGGTCAGCAGGGTTTCCTCACCTGGGGGGCTGGGGGGGCTCGGGGGGGGGGGGGGGGGGGGCATGATGGCAGGGTGTTTACCCCAATTAGACAGCAGAGACATGAGACGGAGGGGGACACCAGGGAGACGAGGAGGAACTGAAGGAGCAGGGTGCAGCAATTACAATGTGACTGTGTGTGTGTGTGTGTGTGTGTGTGTGTGTGTGTGTGTGTGTGTGTGTGTGTGTGTGTGTGTGTGTGCGCACACGTGCACTCACAGGTCTTTGAATTAATGAGAATCTCAGATGTGAGGAGAGGGTCACCATGACCTGCATGCAAATGACACTACACACACACACACACACACACACACACACACACAGTGACTCACCCTCAGTCTCTCAACACTCACTTCACGCGTGGCGTTCCGGTGGTGTTCCGGTGGCTTTCTGGTGGCGTTCCGGTGGTTTCCGGTGGTGTTCCGGTGGTTTCCGGTGGTGTTCCGGTGGTTTCCGGTGGTGTTCCGGTGGTTTCCGGTGGTTTTCCGGTGGTGTTCCGGTGGCTTTCTGGTGGCGTTCCGGTGGTTTTCCGGTGGCGTTCCGGTGGTTTCCGGTGGTGTTCCGGTGGTGTTCCGGTGGTTTCCGGTGGTGTTCCGGTGGTTTCCGGTGGTGTTCCGGTGGTGTTCCGGTGGCTTTCCGGTGGTGTTCCGGTGGTTTTCCGGTGGTGTTCCGGTGGCTTTCTGGTGGCGTTCCGGTGGTTTTCCGGTGGCGTTCCGGTGGTTTCCGGTGGTGTTCCGGTGGCTTTCCGGTGGCGTTCCGGTGGTGTTCCGGTGGCTTTCCGGTGGCGTTCCGGTGGTGTTCCGGTGGCTTTCTGGTGGCGTTCCGGTGGTTTTCCGGTGGCTTTCCGGTGGTGTTCCGGTGGCTTTCTGGTGGCGTTCCGGTGGTTTTCCGGTGGCGTTCCGGTGGTTTCCGGTGGTGTTCCGGTGGCGTTCCGGTGGTGTTCCGGTGGCTTTCCGGTGGCGTTCCGGTGGTTTTCCGGTGGTTTTCCGGTGGCGTTCCGGTGGTTTACGGTTGTGTTCCGGTGGTTTCCGGTGGCGTTCCGGTGGTTTCCGGTGGCGTTCCGGTGGTTTTCCGGTGGCTTTCCGGTGGTGTTCCGGTGGTTTTCCGGTTGCGTTCTGGTGGCGTTCCGGTGGTTTTCCGGTGGCGTTCCGGTGGTGTTCCGGTGGCGTTCCGGTGGCGTTCCGGTGGCGTTCCGGTGGCGTTCCGGTGGCGTTCCGGTGGTGTTCCGGTGGTGTTCCGGTGGTTTTCCGGTGGCGTTCCGGTGGTTTCCGGTGGTGTTCCGGTGGCTTTCCGGTGGCGTTCCGGTGGTTTTCCGGTGGCGTTCCGGTGGTGTTCCGGTGGTTTCCGGTGGCGTTCCGGTGGTTTTCCGGTGGCTTTCCGGTGGTGTTCCGGTGGCGTTCCGGTGGTTTCCGGTGGTTTCCGGTGGTGTTCCGGTGGCTTTCCGGTGGCGTTCCGGTGGTTTTCCGGTGGCGTTCCGGTGGTTTCCGGTGGTGTTCCGGTGGTTTCCGGTGGCGTTCCGGTGGTTTTCCGGTGGCTTTCCGGTGGTGTTCCGGTGGTTTTCCGGTTGCGTTCCGGTGGTTTTCCGGTGGCGTTCCGGTGGTTTCCGGTGGTGTTCCGGTGGCGTTCCGGTGGTGTTCCGGTGGCTTTCCGGTGGCGTTCCGGTGGTTTTCCGGTGGTTTTCCGGTGGCGTTCCGGTGGTTTACGGTTGTGTTCCGGTGGTTTCCGGTGGCGTTCCGGTGGTTTCCGGTGGCGTTCCGGTGGTTTTCCGGTGGCTTTCCGGTGGTGTTCCGGTGGTTTTCCGGTTGCGTTCTGGTGGCGTTCCGGTGGTTTTCCGGTGGCGTTCCGGTGGTGTTCCGGTGGCGTTCCGGTGGCGTTCCGGTGGCGTTCCGGTGGCGTTCCGGTGGTGTTCCGGTGGTTTCCGGTGGTGTTCCGGTGGTTTTCCGGTGGCGTTCCGGTGGTTTCCGGTGGTGTTCCGGTGGCTTTCCGGTGGCGTTCCGGTGGTTTTCCGGTGGCGTTCCGGTGGTGTTCCGGTGGTTTCCGGTGGCGTTCCGGTGGTTTTCCGGTGGCTTTCCGGTGGTGTTCCGGTGGCGTTCCGGTGGTTTCCGGTGGTTTCCGGTGGTGTTCCGGTGGCTTTCCGGTGGCGTTCCGGTGGTTTTCCGGTGGCGTTCCGGTGGTTTCCGGTGGTGTTCCGGTGGTTTCCGGTGGCGTTCCGGTGGTTTTCCGGTGGCTTTCCGGTGGTGTTCCGGTGGTTTTCCGGTTGCGTTCCGGTGGCGTTCCGGTGGTTTTCCGGTGGCGTTCCGGTGGTGTTCCGGTGGCGTTCCGGTGGCGTTCCGGTGGCGTTCCGGTGGCGTTCTGGTGGCGTTCCGGTACATTCCGGTGTTGTTCCGGTTCCGTTTCATCCTGGTGACGTTTGAGGCTCAGACTGGGCTCTGTCCTGCAGGTTTCTGTCCCAGTCCTCCTCCACTGTTCGTCCGGAGCTGATTGACTGAATTCACGTCACGTAAGTCCAACGACAGTCGGGTCATTTCTCAGCGTGGAGGTTGTGGGTTCGATTCCCTATCTGCCCACATGTCAATGTGTCCTTAAGCAAGACATCGATCCCGGAGGGACCGAGCCGCCTCCGTCTCTCTGGGGACCGCCGGATCAGAGGAATCTGTTTTTTAAATGAAAAGTGAAGAAGAGGAGGCAGATCCAGCTGGACGCAGTCCGTCTCCGTCCCCGTCCCCGTCCCCGTCCCCGTCCCGTAATCACACAGCTGTCACCGGATTCCTGGCTGAAGACGTCAGGTCCTCCGGTCCCGTCTGTCTGCCGGCGATCCGGAGTTTGAAACCCGGTGACAGTGACGGCGTCAGGCGTGACGCCCGCCGCCGCCAAGGTGACCGAGTGTCTGTCAGGAAGCAGACGTCCATCGGGCGGGAGGCGGAGACGGGCTGCCGAAGGAGGCGGGGCGGGAACTCAGGTGGCGGTCCCCCACCCCCCACCCCCCACCCCGTCGCTCTGCCTCCATCTATACCTGCTCATCCAATATGCATGACCAATCCACAGAGCTGGGACCGGGGAGGACACACACACCGGGAAGACTCAGTTTAATTAATGTGAAAATTACAAGTTTATATCTCCGTCAGTTCAGATGGTCCGCATATGGAACTTTTAAAAAATATAACAGATGACCTTCAAAGTGACTCTCTGTGTGTGTGTGTGTGTGTGTGTGTGTGTGTGTGTGTGTGTGTGTGTGTGTGTGTGTGACAGCAGATGTCACTCAGCTTCCGATGAGCCGATCCATCAGTCCGGTCGCCGCTCTTCTTCCCCTCCTGACTGACGGCAGATATCGACCTGCAGGTCGTCCCGCTGTGGCCGAACCCTCCAGGATTTAGTCTCCTCCGCAGAATCTCCATGTTTACAGTGAGGTGGATCCAAAACGACGCCCTGAATCCAAATTCACCACAAAACATCACAGTAAAACGTTTAAACCGGAGTGTTGAATCATTTCAGTTCAGGAGCTACAAGCAGCTCAGAGCCGCCCCGCTCAGACATTCCCACGGCAAGAACCGAATCTGTTTCACAACGAGCGCAGACAATGACTCCAGCTCTACTGGACAGAGAAACGTCCTGAAACGTCTCCTGCAGCTGTTGCATTCTGGGTGTTTTTCCATATTTCCCTGACAGCATGGCTCTGATGCTAGCTAGTTTGACAGCAGGTAGATAGCTTTATATCAGGGAGCTAGTTTAGTAGCATTTAGCTAGCTTGATCGCAGGTAGTTTGTTAGCAAGAAACTAGTTTGGTAGCAGACAGCTAGCTTTCAGGATAGCTCATATCTCAGCTCAAATCTAAGCGTTGTGTTTCTTCTCTGACGGATTTTAGTGAAACAATCCATGATTTTGTTGTAATTTTGAGCAGATTCTTGGTGGTTTGACCGGATTGGAGTCTCTGGCAGGCTGGTTTTAGCCCACGGACCTTATGTTTGACATTCCTGGTTAATGTGGTAGAAAAGCAAAGTAATCTTCCACTAATCCATAAACAAAAAACGACGCGGCAGAAAATTCTCTCAACACAGTATGGAATAAGAAGGGCGTTTTGTTTATCGTTCGTTAGAGAAACAGCTAAACCTCCACCGCTGCTGATCGTCTGCTTCGTGTCGTCGTGTCTGAACGGCAGTAAATATGAAGATGTTTCAGTCAGACGAAGAGGCTGCCGCTCAGCGGCTGCTGTTTATTAAAACGACCCCCCCCCCCCCCCCCCCCCCCCAGCCCCCCCTGCTGGTGTCACCAGTGAAGTGGGGGTGTCTGAACTGTGCCTGGAGGCCAGACAGCTTTAATATTAAAGCACAGGGAGGGAATCGAACCGCTGCTCCTCGCACGCCCACCGGCGGCCCGGACTCCACCGTCAGATGAGACGTCTTCATAAGTTGAAGCTGGAAACGGCCCAGCCGGGAGTTTGCTTCTGCAGAATTTAATGCTGAGGAGCCGCAGAAGTGAAGGACGAAGGATGAAGGAGAGTCTGATGTGCAGGAGCGTCAGACGGCAGGAAATGACCTGGAAATTCAACCAAAAATAAACTAAAATAAAATAAAAATCAGTTTGGTTGTTGTGGCTGTGAGCTTAAGTTTTGAAAAAGTTAATTTTTTTCCCCACAATTATCCAAAATCCAAATTAAAATGCTGAAGAATGAAAATGATGAAATCTCCACATGAAGCCAATTTTAATGAAACCTGCTGCAAAATACAGTGAAATAGTCATGATAGTAATAATGATGCATGCAATTGGTAGTATTCATAAAAAATGCAACGTGCTAACAACAGTGACATAAAGCTAAAAACACGAAAAAATGTATAGCACTTAAAATACAGCTATACAACTCAGGAGCTACAGAATCAAGGTTTTTAGTCCATTTTTAAAGGATTCAACTCTGAAGCCCTCAGATGTCCGAAAACGTAAACAACTGCTGCGCTACGCCTGTTTTTAGAAACTAATCCTGACGGCATGGCTCTGAGGCTAGCTTGATAGCAGGTAGCCAGTTTGATAGCAGGTAGCTAGCTTGATAGCAAGTAGCTAGCTTGTTAGCAGGTAGCTAGATTGATAGCAATTAGCTAGCTTGTTAGCAAGTAGCTAGTTTGATAGCAATTAGCTAGCTTGTTAGCAAGTAGCTAGATTGATAGCAAGTAGCTAACTTGATAGCAGGTAGCTAGCTTGATAGCAGGTTAGCAGGTAGCTAGCTCGATAGCAGGTAGCTAGCTCGATAGCAGGTAGCTAGCTTGATAGCAAGTAGCTAGCTTGTTAGCAGGTAGCTAGATTGATAGCAAGTAGCTAACTTGTTAGCAGGTAGCTAGATTGATAGCAAGTAGCTAACTTGATAGCAGGTAGCTAGTTTGATAGCAATTAGCTAGCTTGTTAGCAAGTAGCTAGATTAATAGCAAGTATCTAACTTGATAGCAGGTAGCTAGCTTGATAGCAGGTTAGCAGGTAGCTAGCTCGATAGCAGGTAGCTAGCTCGATAGCAGGTAGCTAGCTTGGCAGCGTCACCGACATATCAGCTGAAATCTCAGTGTTCTGCGAAGGAAACTGTTTAAAAGTTGATGGTTTTTAAAATATAGGAGCCTCCTGCAGGCTGGTTTTGGCTCTTGGGCCTTATGTTTGACACCCCTGTACTAACAGATGCCAGATATAGGAAGGAGTGTTGATGATGATGCTGGTCTACAAACAGGAGCTGCAGCTGGCCCACCACCACTTCTCTCTGTGGACTTTATCCTCAGAGGTTTCTGATTGATCAGCATGCAGATCGGTTAATTTCTTCGTTTCTTTGCCGTTGGCTCTGACAGGCTGACAGCTTTGACTGGTGTGTTTGTCTCCGCCTCCTCGCTGCGTTCAGTCACTTCACGCTGAATGTGGAAGAATGCTTGTAAAACGCTGGTTTGAATAATCGTGTTTGCTCGTTCAGTGGATCACAAACAAAACTCACGATTAGAGACGACGGGCGATTCAGCGGCTTCTGCAGGATCTGGGGGATCCGGGCGCCTCGTGATTCGCTCTGCACTCAGCTGAAACAGAAAGGAACGGATTCAAACAGTCAGAGTTTTCTCCATGTAAGTGGTTGCTGTAATTCAACCGTCCGCCACTAGTCGGCGCTGCAGAGCTTCCAGAACCGCGTTTGGATCTTAAAGGATGGACCTTTTCTGGAGGCGTAGCCTTTCAGGTTAAAACTGTCACCTTCACATTTTAATTTGATTCTAAAAGTTTATTGTGAAAACAGGAAGTGCTGACATCGCAGGACCGAGAAGCGCCATGTGGGAACTCCTCCTGCACCTCCTGCAGAACTTCTCCAGTTTGGGAGCCGGTTTTAAAAAGTTGTGTTTTCCCTCGTTTACACGGAGACAGAGTGAGTCTTTTTGAAAAGCGGCGCTTTGGCAGCCGTCGTCATGGAGACGCAGTGACCTGGAGCGTCCCGGGCCTCTTGTTGAAACGCTGCTCATGAGAACCGGATCAGTTTTCATGGAGGAGATGAAAAGTCTGAATTCTGCAGATTAAAGAGGAGCGATGCGCCGAGCTGGACTCAGAAACCCGTCCATCCTCCTCCGATCCCGCCGATCCCTCTGCAGCCGGTACCGATGGCTTCAGACGACTCAGACCTCAACCTGCTGAAGGATTGTTGTTTCATGTGTTTATCGGAGGGAACGAGGACGGTCTGGGCTGGATGGAGGCTGGTGAGAGCAGCTCTGCCTGGAGCCGGTTTCATGAATCCACTCAGGTTCTTCAATCGCTTCATTAAATGTATTTAATCAGAAAGACTGGCGTTTAGTTCTGGAGCTTTATAAATCACCTTCAGTACAGCTGAGTGGAACAGCAGGGCAGGAAACGCCAGTGTTCCGCCTCAAATACCTGATCTGGGTCCGTTTGAACCCCCCGAGGTCCAAGCCACGGAACACCAGAACCCTGAGACGCAGGACGGTCGCTTCAGTGGTTCATTAGTAATTCCACTGACAAGAGAAAAGAGAAAAGAAACTGACACTTTAATTTAATTACTACTTTAATTTATGTAATAAGACTTTATGACAACAGAAGATCGTTCTTTCAAGTCTCCTTTGCAAGTTAGAACAGAGAAATAAAGTCTGTCATACTCTAGTAACTATTTTAAAACATATTTACAAAAAAGTCTCCTGAGCAAGACTTGACCCGGATGCACATCAGTGATATGAAACCGTTGGTTTTATTTTGGTAGGAGGCCACAGGAAGTAGCAGATGAAGCCAAATGTTGAGGATCGGCTGTTTTTTGGCGGCATTCCGGGAGGTTTGTCTCGGCGTGGAGGAGCTGCCGTCGTCCTGAAGGCCCGGTGGGAACAACGCCGCTGTTAGCTTCCAGCCAAAACAAACCGCCCGTCTCTACGACTGGCGGTTCAGAAGAAACCGGACGATTCCTCCGAGGACGCTGATCGGCTTCACCGCCGGAATATTCCACCGCCGACGGTCTCAGTGAACCGTCAGAGGAATTCAGTCTGTCCGTCCGCCTCTGTCCAGTAATCCGTCCGTCCGATCAGTCAACCGACCGGCAGACCCACTTCCTGCCGGTCAGTCCGTCTGTCTCCGTCCGTGTCTGTCCAGCTGTCCAGATGCCTCGGCAGCATCTTCAACCTTCCACACGTCTCCAGACGTTGCCGAATGGCGTCAAAGTTCAACGTGCCTGAAACATGAACGAATGAGCTGAAAATAACGAGTTCACCTGTGAAGACAAAGGCTACGTTCCGACTGCAGGCTGAAGTGACCCAAATCCGATTTTTTGTCCCGATGCGATCTGGATCTGATCTTTTCTTGAAAGTCTGAATGACACAGATCTGATTTTTTCAAATGCGACCCAGGCCTCTTCGATATGTGGTCCGAACGCCGATACGTATCTGATCTTTTGCCATGCGACTTCAGTCTGAACGCCAGGTCGCATTTATCCGACCGACACGTCACGATACGGGCGCCGAAGACGTGTGTCTCACCGCGAGAGTGTTAAAGAAAGACGTACATAAAGGGAGTTCTTGTCATCCGAAAATTCTGAATGAACTCGGCATCATTAGAGCCTCTCATCCCTGTCCCACGTCTCCCGCTGCGTCTCTCTGGACGGACGTTGCTGCCGCTGCCCCACAAAGCGCCATGGCCAAAAACTCGGCTCTCTTCCTTCTCAGCCTTCTTCTTAAAATCAGGCTATTGCAACCGTTACTATTGCAACAAGACATCATCAGCAGGGTAAAACTAACCTGTGTCACGACGGTCTACACCCAGCTCACGTTCCCTATTAGTGGGTGAACAATCCAACGCTTGGTGAATTCTGCTTCACAATGACAGGAAGAGCCGACATCCAAGGATCAACGTCAGCTGGACAACAGCGTCAGATTGGTAAAATACCCTGCACCGCTATCGTCCATGTTTACTTCCGCAAACTTACTGAAGCAGCTTCTTCTTTGGAATAATGGCGGGTGGCGACCAACAGCTGAGGTGCATACCGCCACCTGCTGTGTCGCACAAGTCGCACTTTATTATAAATGTGAAGAAACTCGCAAAAAAATCTAATTTCACAAAAAAATCTGAATTGAGCATTAATCCCTGCAGTCTGACCGCAGCCAAGCCGTCCTCCTGTCCTCCGTTCGTCCCGCCTGGTCCGACACCGGTTTTCTCCACCTGAACAGCTGATGGATCCCGGAGAAACGAGGAGCCTGATTGGTTGATTTCTGGATCAGCAGCAGATACATGGAGGTCCGCTCCACTGAGGCTGTCCAGCCTCTGCAGCCGTCCGTACGGCGGCGGCGGCGGCGGCAGACGTAAGCCGCGGTCGGAGCTGTGCACGGCCGTGCACGGAGCAGATAACGGCTCCGTGTTCTAGAACTGTTCGTAACGAGTCCTGAGCAGAATGAATGATCGAACGCTGTGGAGGCTCCCCAGGTCCTCCCTGCCCGCCGGCGGCGTGTTAGCACAGCGCCACACACACACACACACACACACACACACACACACACACACACACACAGCAAGCCAGAGACAAGAAACACACAGACAAACATCCTCGGGGGGAAAATGCACTATCTTGTGCAGCAGCTGTCAGCAGCTAAATAAACAGCAACGCAGTTCCTCCAATAAATAAATACTTAAAGGCGTCTGCAGCCTTATGAGAAATAGAAAAAACAAAACAAAACAAAACAAAAACAAAGATCTTGTAAAAGGTTGACGAGCTTGAAAAAACACAGATGAAGCTTCTGATAAAACATTTAAAGTGAGGGTTTGGATTGGACTGGAGAAGTGTCAGCGTGAGCTCTGCTGACCCAACAGCTGTGATCAGTCACACTTGTTAAAAATGAAGAGTTTTTAATTGCTGGAGCAACAAGCAGAGATGACCAGCGGATGACCCCCAGAGTTCAGGATGATCCATCCGACTGAGAAGAGACAGAATTAGAAAAAAGGCCTGAAAGAGAGGGAAGTGAGGCTCCACGGCCAGACGGCCCGGTCGCCGTGATTCTGGAATGTTCCAGAACAAAGTGGGATGTTCCCTCCGCAGAGGGACTCACCCCGGCAGGACATCCACTGATCCAACCCCCGGGAAGGAATCTATCAGGAGCAAATCAGGAATAAAAGCTCATTTTATCGAGATCCGCTGCTTTAAAGGCTGAGTTCAAGTTCAAGAATGAACCTCCAGCGATGAGCTGAAACCAGGAATCCTCTTCCTGAAACCGTTTTCATTTCACACCGAGAGTTTAGAGCAGAGTAAAAACATCTTTAGCTTCGACTAGTCAACGTCTCGACCGTTTGCTGCTTCCTGAGTTTTAGGCCCCTCCCCTTTTCCCCATCCAGCCAATCGCTGCACATTTCAGGGAGAAGAGACAGATTAAATAGAAACACGTCTGTTTCTGCCAGCCTGAGCCTGGTTGACCCGTTAATGACATTCAGACGTCACTGGAACGGAACATGAATTATTCAGGAGGTTAGTGCTTTGATTGGTTGGTTAGTTGATTAATTAATTGGTTAGTAGGTTGATTAATTGATTGGTTGGTTGGTTGATTAATTAATTGGTTGGTTAATTGATTGATTGATTGAAAATGCAGAAATACAACAGAAATAGTTGTTGAGCTGTAATCAGTTCAGTGTTCATATGCATTATGGCACTAGATTGAATAGTTTGTTTTTTTTTTCAACAAATTAATCACAACTCTGACCTGAAATCGTCACAATTCACCACATCACCTGTGGCCTAGAAATCACCAATTTAACGCACAGAAATACCTCTGTCTGAATCTTTGAACTGAAGAGGAGCAGCTTCACGTCCGAACACACTCAGGGATGAGGGAGTTGAACCATCCAGTGTGCTAAAGGTGGGTTGCTCAAGGGCAGGCCAGCCCCAGGTTCTCTCTGGGTGTAGAACCGTCCAGAACATGGACGCCACAGGAGGATGTCTGGAACCTTTTCAAGCTTCAGATGAAGAATCTGATCCTCCAGGAGAAAGACTTCCCTCTCCTCCGTTTCTTTAACCCAAACCCTGATTCTGATTAACCGCAATTAAAAAGTAAGAAATCGCTGACAGCCTTCCATTAATTATTGCGATGAAAGCTGACAGCACTCTGTGCCACTTATCAATCAGTCAATCAGCTATTTAAAAGTCATTATTTTTAGATGTTAATAATGTAATCAAATCAGAAAGGGGTGATATCAGGATAAATGCAGCGTCTGCGTCTCCGTTCAGGAGAAAAACCTGAAATCTGTCTCGACTTTCCCGACTGCCGGATCCCAAACCGCGAACACGCCGGGATTAGAACCAGCAGCACTTCAGCGTCAGGCAGCAGAGACGGCGCGGCAGCGCTGACGGTGATTCTCTCATTATTTTTGTTTACCTGCAGACGCGCCATTAATACGATTACTGAACCAGCCCCTGACTCCGACAGCATTTCAATTAGTCCCGTCCAGCGTGGAGACGCTGCGGCGCTCCGTAATTACACTTTGATAAATGCATTTCTTTCTTTGTTTCATCCCGTCTGCTGCCAGACGCCGCGAAGAAAACTTATTTCAACTGTACAAGCTCTGAATATCACGGGAAGGGTTGGGGAGTTCAGATTTCAGACGCAGGACTCCTCTCTGACTGGGTTGATCTTCCCTGTGAAGCTGCTTCATTCACCGACGTCTGCTTCGTCTGTTTGGCCCGAAGCCTGAAACGCTCCGTTTGCTTCAAGCTGCTGAAGCTTCCAAAGACACCTGCAAGTCACCGGACCAGGCGACCTTTGACCCCCGCCCCCGGCAGGCTGTGTGTGCGGCCCTGCTGCTCATTAACGTGACTCGTCCGTCTAATTGGACGAACTCGCCGTGTTTTCCTGTCCTTCAGTTTTTGACCTCAGACCCAAAACACTGGTTCCTCTGATCACCAGAGAGCGAGACGCCAAACGGCCTCAGCTCCAGGAGCCACAGCTTCCTGTCACATCGCACAGCGCTCTGCATCGTGCCCGCGCGCGTGTGTGTGTGTGTGTGTGTGTGTTAGACTGTCCTGAGTGGTTATCAACATTAAAGGTCATTTACTGTTGCTGGCCGTCAGAAAGGTTGTTTTTTCTTTAATAACCTGCAGCTGAATCGATACATCAGGAGAAGAAACCTCAAGTCAGATACCAGACAGTGTGTTGGTGGTTTTGTGGTTTTCGTGCACACACACACACACACACACACACACACACACACACACACCTGCACAAAACCTTCTACAATTTTAGGGAAAAAGATAATACCTTTTTGGCCCGAATATAAGACCACTCTGATTATAAGACGACCGCTATTTTTCAAATATCATTTTGTGAAAATAAAAATATGTTGAAGACAATAAGGTTACTCAAAAGATAACTTTTTTCTTGTACAATTATTTAAACTCAAAAACTCACAACAGAGATAACATTTCACGGGATTTAAGATGAAAAAAAATTACTGCAGTAATAACTCAGCCTCCTGGATGCTGGGTTCAGTCTGGCCTGCAGAGAACAGTTCTTCAGAGAGGAAGCAGCAGGTTTCAGCTGCTCTCAGCTTTTATTACTTTCTCCTGAAGTCTGGAAAACTGAAACAAAGCAGATAAACACAGAAGTGAACAAACACACAAGATGTGTCACAGCACACATCACTGTCTGAAAACTGAACCAGTCAGTGTTTAAAATCAGAGCCGCTAGCTCAATGCTAACTGTTAATGGAAACGCCATTGACATGCTAACAGAATTAGCATCTGCGTTGAAACTTCAAAACAAACTGACAAACTCACAAGTATCAGTTCCCCCTCCATCCTGAACATCAGCTAAAATACTCGAGTACTGACAGGCAGGTATTCTGGATGCTGTTTGAAATGAAGCTCAGAAAAACCCCCAGCAGCCACACTGCTCAGTCTTCTTCTCTCACTGCTGCAGGCTGACTCTCTGTCCAGCTCACTAGCTCCCCCTAACGGGGGGCGGAGCCACTGCATGCAGCAGAGGCAGTGCAGCTCCCCGGGACTCTGGCTCCATCCAGTCCTCCGTTATAGCACCACCACATTTTTCAGAATACCATTTCTGGAAAAAAACATCGTCTTATATCCGGGTCGACACGGTAATTAAAGCCGAGGAAGGAGCATGCGACTCCTCACACTGCTCCACCGCGTCAGGAGTCAGCAGGGAGGAGGAGGAGGGGACGCGGCAGAACCACCAGAACCCAGAGAACGTCACTCCGGACCCGGGTCCCGGTCCCGTCCTGCAGGCCAGGCCGGTGACCTTCGCTCTGACCTTGAGGACAGAAGAAAGGTCGGGTTCCTGTGAGCAGTGAGGACGATCCGTGGAGCCGAGAAGGCAGGAAGTGTCCCGTGTTTGATTACCGCTGCACAGAAATCAGTTCAACACTCCTGTGGGTCAGACGGTTCAGTCCCCCCCGTCCCCTGAGCAAGGCATGAGGGGTGAGAGTTCCTCCCCTCCTGGTGACGTGTGCTGGACTGGACGGTTCAGACGGGGACGGAGAAACACTGGAACCCGCGATGTTCTCATTTTGGGCCACTAGTTGGTGCTGTTGTTCACGAGCAGAACATCTGTCTCTTCCGGCCGTCGTCTCGCAGTCGGAGCGTTTTCGAAAAGTTCCGCCTTCTGTCCGGTTCCGGTTTCTTCAGACTGGGCAGGAGGTGATCAGAACGCAGCGACACGTTTACCTGATGGGGTGGAGGTGGGGGTGGGGGTGAGGGTGGGGGTGGGGGTGGAGGTGGAGGTAGAGGTGGAGGTGGAGGCTCGTCTTCGTCTCCCTCTCTGGGAACTCGGCGTGTCAGACGCTGCGCTCAGATCAGCTTCAATCGGCCGCCGCTCTGTTTGTTTCCAGACGTCTCCGGCGTTCTTCTGTCTCCCTCCGTTGTTTATGGCTTTAAATTTATTCCCGCAGAGCCGGCGTTGAACCGTCGCTCTGCCTTTGTGCTGCGCCGCGTGTCGGGATTTCACCTCGCTGCTCCGGTTGTTGTTTTCTGCCGTTTGAAGAGTCGTCCTGAACCTGCAGGTGACGGCGGCCATGTTTGCTCTCGTTATGAGGGAGAAGGACTCATTTAAACCACCAAACACTCTGCAGTCAGCATCGTTAAAACCTCCAGGTAACACACACACACACACACACACACACCACACACACACACACACACACACACACCACACACACACACACACACACACACACACACACACACACACACACACACACACACTTTTACCTTCTTTAATTGAATCAGGAAGTTGATCTATTAGAAAACTGGTAAGTTCATATGTATAAAACGAAAAGTATTGCTATTAGTGCTGTCAATTAATTAATATTTTTCAGCTAATTAATCGAATTGCATATTTTGTGAACTTGTAATCAACACAAAAAATCACAAATAGAGTATCTCTATCTGAGTATTTTGACTGAAGTGCAGCAGTTGCTCCTCAGTGAACACTCATAATGAGGGATTTGAACCATCCAACATGTTAGAGTTCACTTGCTCAAGGGCAGGCCAGTCTCAGTTTGTCTCTGGGTGTAGAACCGTCCAGAACACTGACGCCACAGCAGGTCCCAGTGACTGGAGGATGACCCTCCTCTCACATTTCTCCTCTTTGAGTCGATTTCTGACCCGAACCCCAATTCTGACATTAATCACAACTAATCATGGCTGCACAAGAACAGGCCCTGAACACAAGACCAGCAGAGGCCGGGATCCACCACACCAAGCCAGACCCCAGGTGCAGACTGAGCAAAGAAGCCCCAGAGACAGTACAGACCATCACAGCAGGGGGTCAGATGCTGGCAGGCAAGGCAGACATGGAACGGCAGAACCAGGTAGCGGGCATCGTGTACAGGAAGATGTGTACCCAGTATGGACTGGAGGTCCCAGGGTCCAGATGGGAGACTCCTCCAAAGGTGGTCCAGAACAATCGAGCCAAGATCCTGTGGGACTTCCAGATCCAGACGGACCAGCAGGTGACGGCCAATCAACCTGACATAGTGGAGGATAAACAGCAGGAGACAGCTGTGGTGAGAGATGGAGCAATCCCAAGAGATGGAACATCAGGAAGAAGGAGCAGAGGAGCTGGAGAAGTACCAAGGGCTGAGGGAGGAGAGAGAGAGAGAGAGAGAGAGAGAGAGAGAGGGAGAGAGAGTGGGGCGTGAAGGCAACAGTGGTACCAGGAGTGATCGGGACACTGGGAGCAGGAACCCCCAAGCTGGGAGGACGGCTCCAGCAGAGACCAGGACTCTGGTAGACCCTGCAGAACCCTCCAGCTCCCAGGCCTCTGGTAGACCCTGCAGAACCCCTCCAGCTCCAGGACTCTGGTAGACCCTGCAGAACCCTCCAGCTCCAGGACTCTGGTAGACCCTGCAGAACCCTCCAGCTCAGGACTCTGGTAGAGGACAGCTGGACCCGAGCTGGAAGGAGACAGACACAATACCGCCGGGGTGGCGAGAACACAGTGTTTTTTATATATATATATATATATATATATTATATA
>NW_021941248.1:26023-38523 GCF_902148845.1 Salarias fasciatus
TCCCTCTGCAGCCGGTACCGATGGCTTCACACGACTCAGACCTCAACCTGCTGAAGGATTGTTGTTTCATGTGTTTATCTGAGGGAATGAGGACGGTCTGGGCTGGAAGGAGGCTGGTGAGAGCAGCTCTGCCTGGAGCCGGTTTCATGAATCCACTCAGGTTCTTCAATAGCTTCATTAAATGTATTTAATCAGAAAGACTGGCGTTTAGTTCTGGAGCTTTATAAATCACCTTCAGTACAGCTGAGTGGAACAGCAGGGCAGGAAACGCCAGTGTTCCGCCTCAAATACCTGATCTGGGTCCGTTTGAACCCCCCGAGGTCCAAGCCACGGAACACCAGAACCCTGAGACGCAGGACGTCAGCTGCAGGACGGTCGCTTCAGTGGTTCATTAGTAATTCCACTGACAGGAGAAAAGAGAAAAGAAACTGACACTTTAATTTAATTACTACTTTAATTTATGTAATAAGACTTTATGACAACAGAAGATCGTTCTTTCAAGTCTCCTTTGCAAGTTAGAACAGAGAAATAAACTCTGTCATACTCTAGTAACTATTTTAAAACATATTTACAAAAAAGTCTCCTGAGCAAGACTTGACCCGGATGCACATCAGTGATATGAAACCGTTGGTTTTATTTTGGTAGGAGGCCACAGGAAGTAGCAGACGAAGCCAAATGTTGAGGATCGGCTGTTTTTTGGCGGCATTCCGGGAGGTTTGTCTCGGCGTGGAGGAGTCTCTACGACTGGCGGTTCAGAAGAAACCGGACGATTCCCCCGAGGAGGCTGATCGGCTTCACCGCCGGAATATTCCACCGCCGACGGTTTCAGTGAACCGTCAGAGGAATTCAGTCTGTCCGTCCGCCTCTGTCCAGTAATCCGTCCGTCCGATCAGTCAACCGGTCAGTCCGTCTGTCTCCGTCCGTCTCTGTCCAGCTGTCCAGATGTCTCGGCAGCATGTTCAACCTTCCACACGTCTCCAGACGTTGCTGAATGGCGTCAAAGTTCAACGTGCCTGAAACATGAACGAATGAGCTGAAAATAACGAGTTCACCTGTGAAGACAAAGGCTACGTTCGGACTGCAGGCTGAAGTGACCCAAATCCGATTTTTTGTCCCGATGCGATCTGCATCTGATCTTTTCATGAAAGTCTGAACGACACCGATCTGATTTTTTCAAATGCGACTCAGGCCTCTTCGGTATGTGGCCCTAACGCCGATACGTATCTGATCTTTTGCCATGCGACTTCAGTCTGAACGGCCAGGTCGCATTTATCCGACCGACACGTCACGATACGGGCGCCGAAGACGTGTGTCTCACCGTGAGAGTGTTAAAGAAAGACGTACTTTAAGGGAGTTCTTGTCATCTGAAAATTCTGAATGAACTCCGCATCATTAGAGCCTCTCATCCCTGTCCCACCTCTCCCGGCTGCGTCTCTCTGGACGGACGTTGCTGCCGCTGCCCCACAAAACGCCATGGCCAGAAACTCGGCTCTCTTCCTTCTCAGCCTTCTTCTTAAAATCAGGCTATTGCAACAACACATCATCAGCAGGGTGAAACTAACCTGTCTCACGACGGTCTACACCCAGCTCACGTTCCCTATTAGTGGGTGAACAATCCAACGCCTGGTGAATTCTGCTTCACAATGACAGGAAGAGCCGACATCCAAGGATCAACGTCAGCTGGACAACAACGTCAGAATGGTAAAATACCCTGCACCGCTATCGTCCATGTTTACTCCGCAAACTTACTGAAGCAGCTTCTTCTTTGGAATTATGGCGGGTGGCGACCAACAGCTGAGGTGCATACCGCCACCTGCTGTGTCACACAAGTCGCATTTTATTATAAATGTGAAGGAACTCGCAAAAAAATCGAATTTCACAAAAAAATCTGAATTGAGCATTAATCCCTGCAGTCTGACCGTAGCCAAGCCGTCCTGCTGTCCTCCGTTCGTCCCGCCTGGTCCGACACGTTTTCTCACTTCTCCACCTGAACAGCTGATGGATCCCGGAGAAACGAGGAGCCTGATTGGTTGATTTCTGGATCAGCAGCAGATACATGGAGGTCCACTCCACTGAGGCTGTCCAGCCTCTGCAGCCGCCCGTACGGCGGCGGCGGCGGCGGCGGCGGCAGACGTAAGCCGCGGTCGGAGCCGTGCACGGCCGTGCACGGAGCAGATAATAGCTCCGTGTTCTAGAACTGTTCGTAACGAGTCCTGAGCAGAATGAATGATCGAACGCTGTGGAGGCTCCCCAGGTCCTGCCTGCCCGCCGGCGGCGTGTTAGCACAGCGCCCCACACACACACACACACACACACACACACACAGCAAGCCAGAGACAAGAAACACACAGACACAAACATCCTCGGGGGGAAAATGCACTATCTTGTGCAGCAGCTGTCAGCAGCTAAATAAACAGCAACGCAGTTCCTCCAATAAATAAATACTTAAAGGCGTCTGCAGCCTTATGAGAAATAAAACAAAAACAAAACAAAACAAAACAAAAACAGAGATCTTGTAAAAGGTTGACGAGCTTGAAAAAAAACACAGATGAAGCTTCTGATAATTAAAACATTTAAAAGTGAGGGTTTGGATTGGACTGCTGACCCAACAGCTGTGATCAGTCACACTTTTTAAAAATGAAGAGTTTTTAATTGCTGGAGCAACAAGCAGAGATGACCCGCGGATGACCCCTCGAGTTCAGGATAATCCATCCGACTGAGAAGAGACAGAATTAGAAAAAAGGCCTGAAAGAGACGGAAGTGAGGCTCCACGGCCAGACGGCCCGGTCGCCGTGATTCTGGAATGTTCCAGAACAAAGTGGGATGTTTCCTCCGCAGAGGGACTCACCCCGGCAGGACGTCCACTGATCCAACCCCCGGGAAGGAATCTATCAGGAGCAAATCAGGAATAAAAGCTCATTTTATCGAGATCCGCTGCTTTAAAGGCTGAGTTCAAGTTCAAGAATGAACCTCCAGCGATGAGCTGAAGCCAAGAAGCCTCTTCCTGAAACCGTTTTCATTTCAGACCGATAGCTTAGAGCAGAGTAAAAACATCTTTAGCTTCGACTAGTCAACGTCTCGACCGTTTGCTGCTTCCTGAGTTTTTAGGCCCCGCCCCTTTTCCCCATCCAGCCAATCGTTGCACATTTCAGGGAGAAGAGACAGATTAAATAGAAACTTGTCTGTTTCTGCCAGCCTGAGCCTGGTTGATCCGTTAATGACATCCAGACCGTCACTGGAACGGAACATGAATTATTCAGGAGGTTAGTGCTTTGATTGGTTGGTTAGTTGATTGATTGGTTGGTTGGTTGATTAATTAATTGGTTAGTAGGTTGATTAATTGATTGGTTGTTTGGTTGGTTGGTTGATTAATTAATTGGTTGGTTAATTGATTGATTGATTGATTGAGAATGCAGAAATACAACAGAAATAGTTGTTGAGCTGTAATCGGTTCAGTGTTCATATGCATTATGGCACTAGTGCTGTTGATTGAATACTTTTTTTTTTCAACAAATTAATCACAACTCTGACCTGAAATCATCACAATTCACCACATCACCTGTGGCCTAGAAATCACCAATTTAATGCACAGAAATATCTTTGTCTGAATCTTTGAACTGGAGAGGAGCAGCTTCACATCCGAACACACTCAGGGATGAGGGAGTTGAACCATCCACTGTGCTAAAGGTGGGTTGCTCAAGGGCAGGCCAGCCCCAGGTTCTCTCTGGGTGTAGAACCGTCCAGAACATGGACGCCACAGGAGGATGTCTGGAACCTTTTCAAGCTTCAGATGAAGAATCTGATCCTCCAGGAGGAAGACTTCCCTCTCCTCCGTTTCTTTAACCCAAACCCTGATTCTGATTAACCGCAATTAAGAAATAAAAAATCGCTGACAGCCTTCCATTAATTATTGCGATGAAAGCTGACAGCACTCTGTGCCACTTATCAATCAATCAATCAGCAATTTAAAAGTCATTATTTTTATATGTTAATAATGTAATCAAACCAGAAAGATGTGATATCAGGATGAATGCAGCGTCTGCGTCTCCGTTCAGGAGAAAAACCTGAAATCTGTCTCGACTTTCCCGACTGCCGGATCCCAAACCGCGAACACGCCGGGATTAGAACCGGCAGCACTTCAGTGTCAGGCAGCAGAGACGGCGCGGCAGCGCTGACGGTGATTCTCTCATTATTTTTGTTTACCTGCAGACGCGCCATTAATACGATTACTGAACCAGCGCCTGACTCCGACAGCATTTCAATTAATCCCGTCCAGCGTGGAGACGCTGCGGCGCTCCGTAATTACACTTTGATAAATGCATTTCTTTCTTTGTTTCATCCCGTCTGCTGCCAGACGCCGCGAAGAAAACTTATTTCAACTGTACAAGCTCTGAATATCACAGGAAGGGTTCGGGAGTTCAGATTTCAGACGCAGGATTCCTCTCTGACTGGGTTGATCTTCGCCGTGAAGCTGCTTCATTCACCGACGTCTGCTTCGTCTGTTTGGACCGAAGCCTGAAACGCTCCGTTTGCTTCAAACTGCTGAAGCTTCCAAAGACACCTGGAAGTCACCAGACCAGGCGACCTTTGACCCCCGCCCCCGGCAGGCTGTGTGTGCGGCCCTGCTGCTCATTAACGTGACTCGTCCGTCTAATTGGACGAACTCGCCATGTTTTCCTGTCCTTCAGTTTTTGACCTCAGACCCAAAACACTGGCTCCTCTGTTTGATCACCAGAGAGCGAGACGCCAAACGGCCTCAGCTCCAGGAGCCACAGCTTCCTGTCACATCGCACAGCGCTCTGCATCGTGCCCGTGTGTGTGTGTGTGTGTGTGTGTGTGTGTGTTAGACTGTCCGGAGTGGTTATCAACATTAAAGGTCATTTACTGTTGCTGGCCGTCAGAAAGGTTGTTTTTTTCTTTAATAACCTGCAGCTGAATCGATACATCAGGAGAAGAAACCTCAAATCAGATACCAGACAGTGTGTTGGTGGTTTTGTGGTTTTCGTGCACACACACACACACACACACACACATACACACACACACACCTGCACAAAGACTTCTAGCCGTGCTTCTACAATTTTAGGGAAAAAGATAATACCTTATCGGCCCGAATATAAGACCACTCTGATTATAAGACGACCCCTATTTTTCAAATATCATTTTGTGAAAATAAAAATATGTTGAAGACAATAAGGTTACTCAAAAGATAACTTTTTTATTGTACAATTATTTAAACTCAAAAACTCACAACAGAGATAACATTTCACGGGATTTAAGATGAAAAAAAATTACTGCAGTATTAAAAAATATATTCTCTTTCTCAAAATAAGCAACAATAAGCAACAGGTAAGTACCTGAAAGGTTCAATAACTGCATTAATGATGTAAATAACTTTATAACCACCAAACTCCAGTCCTGTTCAGCTTCATGAACATTGATAATTCAGCCTCCTGGATGCTGGGTTCAGTCTGGCCTGTAGAGAACAGTTCTTCAGAGAGAAAGCAGCAGGTTTCAGCTGCTCTGAGCTTTTATTACTTTCTCCTGAAGGCTGTAAAACTGAAACCAACCAGATAAACATAGAAGTGAACAAACACACAAGATGGATCACAGCATACATCACTGTCTGAAAACTAAACCAGTCAGTATTTAAAATCAAAGCTGCTAGCTCAATGCTAACTATTAATGGAAACGCCATTGACATGCTAACGGAATTAGCATCTGCATTGAAACTTCAAAACAAACTGACAAACTCACAAGAATCAGTTCCACCTCCATCCTGAACATCAGCTCAGTATACTCGAGTACTGACAGGCAGGTATTCTGGATGCTGTTTGAAATGAAGCTCAGAAAAACCAGCAGCAGCCACACTGCTCAGTCTTCTTCTCTCACTGCTGCAGGCTGACTCTCTGTCCAGCTCACTAGCTCCCCCTAACGGGGGGCGGAGCCACTGCATGGAGCAGAGGCAGGACAGCTCCCCGGGTCTCTGGCTCCATCCAGTCCTCCATCAGAGCACCACCACATTTTTCAGAATACCATTTCTGGAAAAAAACATCGTCTTATATCCGGGTCGATACGGTAATTAAAGCCGATGAAGGAGCATGCGACTCCTCACACTGCTCCACCGCGTCAGGAGTCAGCAGGGAGGAGGAGGAGGAGGAGGAGGAGGAAGAGGAAGAGCAGGAGGAGGAGGAGGAGGAGGAGGAGCAGGAGGAGGAGGAGGAGGAAGAGGAAGAGCAGGAGGAGGAGGAGGAGGAGGAGGAGGAGGAGGAGGAGGAGGAGGAAGAGGAAGAGCAGGAGGAGGAGGAGGAGGAGGAGGAGCAGGAGGAGGAGGAGGAGGAAGAGGAAGAGCAGGAGGAGGAGGAGGAGGAGGAGGAGGAGGAGGAGGAGGAGGAGGAGGAGGGGACGTGGCAGAACCACCAGAACCCAGACAACGTCACTCCGGACCCGGGTTCCGGTCCCGTCCTGCAGGCCAGGCCGGTGACCTTCGCTCTGACCTTGAGGACAGAAGAAAAGAGCGGGTTCCTGTGAGCAGTGAGGACGATCCGTGGAGCCGAGAAGGCAGGAAGTGTCCCGTGTTTTATTACCGCTGCGCAGAAATCAGTTCAACACTCCTGTGGGTCAGACGGTTCAGTCCCCCGTCCCCTGAGCAAGGCATGAGGGGTGAGAGTTCCTCCCCTCCTGGTGACGTGTGCTGGACTGGACTGTTCAGACGGGGACAGGAGAAACACTGGAGCCCGCGACGTTCTCATGTTGGGCCACTAGTTGGTGCTGCTGTTCATGAGCAGAACATCTGTCTCTTCCGGCCGTCGTCTCGCAGTCGGAGCGTTTTCAAAAAGTTCCGCCTTCTGTCCGGTTCCGGTTTCTTCAGACTGGGCAGGAGGTGATCAGAACGCAGCGACACGTTTACCTGATGGGGTGGAGGTGGGGGTGGAGGTGGGGGTGGAGGTGAGGGTGGAGGTGGGGGTGGAGGTGGGGGTGAGGGTGGAGGTGGGGGTGGGGGTGAGGGTGGAGGTGGGGGTGGGGGTAGAGGTGGAGGCGGAGGTAGAGCCGGAGGTGGAGGTGGAGGTGGGGGTAGAGGTAGGTAGAGGCGGAGGTGGAGGTGGAGGTGGGGGTGGAGGTGGGGGTGGGGGTGAGGGTGGAGGTGGGGGTGGGGGTAGAGGTGGAGGCGGAGGTAGAGCCGGAGGTGGAGGTGGAGGTGGGGGTAGAGGTAGAGGCGGAGGTGGAGGTGGAGGTGGGGGTGGAGGTGGGGGTGGAGGTAGAGGTGGAGGCTTGTCTTCGTCTCCCTCTCTGGGAACTCGGCGTGTCAGACGCTGCGCTCAGATCAGCTTCAATCGGCCGCCGCTCTGTTTGTTTCCAGACGTCTCCGGCGTTCTTCTGTCTCCCTCCGTTGTTTATGGCTTTAAATTTATTCCCGCAGAGCCGGCGTTGAACCGTCGCTCTGCCTTTGTGCTGCGCCGCGTGTCGGGATTTCACCTCGCTGCTCCGGTTGTTGTTTTCTGCCGTTTGAAGAGTCGTCCTGAACCTGCAGGTGACGGCGGCCATGTTTGTTCTCGTTATGAGGGAGAAGGACTCATTTCACCAAACACTCTGCAGTCAGCATCGTTAAAACCTCCAGGTAACACACACACACACACACACACACACACACACACACACACACACACACACACACACACACACACACACTTTTACCTTCTTTAATTGAATCAGGAAGTTGATCTATTAGAAAACTGGTAAATTCATATGTGTAAAAAGAAAAGTATTGCTATTAGTGCTGTCAATTAATTAATATTTTTCAGCTAATTAATCACAAGTCTGACCACCATTAATTGCATATTTTGTGAACTTGTAATCAACACAAAAAATCACAAATTGAGTTTCTCTGTCTGAGTATTTTGACTGAAGTGCAGCAGTTGCTCCTCAGTGAACACTCATAATGAGGGATTTGAACCATCCAACATGTTAGAGTTCACTTGCTGAAGGGCAGGCCAGTCTCAGTTTGTCTCTGGGTGTAGAACCGTCCAGAACCGTCCAGAACATTGACGCCACAGCAGGTCCCAGTGACTGGAGGATGACCCTCCTCTCACATTTCTCCTCTTTGAGCCGATTTCTAACCCGAACCCCAATTCTGACGTTAATCACAATTAATCATGGCTGCACAAGAACAGGCCCTGAACACAAGACCAGCAGAGGCCGGGATCTACCACACCACACCAGACCCCAGGTGCAGACTGAGCCAAGAAGCCCCAGAGACAGTACAGACCATCACAGCAGGGGGTCAGATGCTGGCAGGCAAGGCAGACATGGAACGGCACAACCAGGTAGCGGGCATCGTGTTCAGGAACATGTGTACCGAGTATGGACTGGAGGTCCCAGAGTCCAGATGGGAGACTCCTCCAAAGGTGGTCCAGAACAATCGAGCCAAGATCCTGTGGGACTTCCAGATCCAGACTGACCAGCAGGTGACGACCAACCAACCTGACATAGTGGTGGAGGATGAACAGCAGGAGACAGCTGTGGTGATAGATGGAGCAATCCCAAGAGATGGAACATCAGGAAAGAGGAGCAGAGAAGCTGGAGAAGCACCAAGGGCTGAGGGAGGAGAGAGAGAGAGTGTGGGGCGTGAACCCTCCAGCTCCAGGACTCTGGTAGACCCTGCAGAACCCTCCAGCTCCAGGACTCTGGTAGACCCTGCAGAACCCTCCAGCTCCAGGACTCTGGTAGAGGACCCGAGCTGGAAGGAGACAGACACAATACCGCCGGGGTGGCGAGAACACAGTGTTATATATGTAGATATAGACCCTTCAGCTCCCTGCAGAACCTGAATGCTTGTGAAGATTCCAGTTTTAACATTTCTGTTTAAAAAATAAATCTAAAAGCACCGAGCAGCAGCAGAGAGCAGAGCTGAGCCGCTCCGCGACCACAGGTGTGTGTGTGTCTGTGCACAATGGAGATTCCTATCCATGCAACACACACACACACACACTCAGCTTCTCTTCGTCTTTTCTTTCTCTTTTTTATTTTTCAATCTCCATTTTAGGATGATGAATTGATGTCTGCATACATCTGCATGTCGTTAGGCTGGAGATGATGACACACACACACACACACACACACACACACACACACACACACACACCCTGCTGCAGTTGTGTGTGATCATGTGCTGGATGTGAGGTGGACCCATTGTGTTTGATCAGTGTGTGTACCGAGTTAAGATGATGTGTGTGCTCAGTGGATGCATTCTGTGTGTGTGTGTGTGTGTGTGTGTGTGTGTGTGTCCTGGTTGACACTGTGTGATTGGGAATTGATTTTCCGATCCGTGCAGACCTGAACTGGACGCAGCAGGTCGGCTTTCTGTTAGCATCGACCGCTAATCCTGGAGACAGGCGGAGAGAGACGGAGACAGACGGAGACAGGTGGAGGGAGACAGGCAGACAGAGACAACTGGAGACAGACGGAGACAGGTGGAGGGAGACAGGCAGACAGAGACAAGTGGAGACAGAGGGAGTGAACAAGACAGGTGGAAGGAGGCGGAGACAGGTGGAGACAGGCGGAGGGAGCCCCTCTCCTGTGGTGTTGTTTGGAGGGACAGCAGTCCAGGGCCGGCGATTAGGCTGGCATCCGGGGCACTTGCCCAGGGCGCCGAGCCATAGGGGGCGCCGCCCACGGTGCGCCGCTGTGACGGCCCGTTTGAGCAGCGCACTGCTCGCCTTTGCTCGGTCGCTCGCACGCCCCCCCCTCGCTGACTCCAACCCAACCCCCCCCCCCCCAACAACTCTCGGCGCGACTGTCCGCGACACTACCACGGGGCGCTCATGTCGGGCTTTCCCAGGGCGCCTGAGAAGCCCGCGCCGGCCCTGCAGCAGTCCAGAATCAGTTGGTGACCTTCGACCTTCTGACCCAGAGTCTGGCTGCTGAGGTGTTCTAGGGTCTAAAGATTCAGAGCAGCTTCTTTAAAGTGTGAAAAGAGAAAGGAGACCAAAACATGGCAGCTGGTCTGGAACCATTTCTAATGGTCTCATTGGTCACTGTCTCTACCGTCTCTACCGTCTCTACCGTCTCTCCTGTCTCTCCTGTCTCTACCGTCTCTACCGTCTCTACCGTCTCTACCGTCTCTGATGTCTCTCCTGTCTCTCCTGTCTCTCCTGCCAGAACGTTACTGCTCATTAAACCTTTAATAGATTTTTTCTGTAACTTAGTCACATGCAAAGCACTTTGAGTGACCTTTACAGCGTGACTACAGTCTAACTACAGCCTGAACACAGTCTGAATACAGTCTGACAACAGCTTGACTACAGTCTGACTACAGTCTAACTACAGCCTGAACACAGTCTGAATACAGTCTGACAACAGCTTGACTACAGTCTGACTACAGTCTAACTACAGCCTGAACACAGTCTGAATACAGTCTGACAACAGCTTGACTACAGTCTGACTACAGTCTGACTACAGCCTGACTACAGTCTGACTACAGCCTGAATACAGTCTGACTACAGTCTGAATACAGTCTAACTACAGTCTGACTACAGTCTGAATACAGTCTAACTACAGTCTGAATACAGCCTGAATGCAGCCTGAATACAGTCTGACTACAGTCTGACTAAAGTCTGAATACAGTCTGACTACAGCTTGACTACAGTCTGACTACAGTCTAACTACAGTGTAACTACAGCCTGAACACAGCCTGAATACAGCTTGACTACAGCCTGACTAGTCTGAGTACAGTCTGACTACAGTCTGAATAGACTAACTACAGTCTGACTACAGCCTGAATACAGCCTGACTAGTCTGACTACAGCCTGAATACAGTCTGAATACAGTCTAACTACAGTCTGACTACAGCCTGAATACAGTCTGACTACAGTCTGAATACAGTCTAACTACAGTCTGAATACAACCTGAATACAGTCTGACTACAGCCTGACTACAGCTTGACTTAAGCCTGACTACAGCCTGACTACAGCCTGATTACAGCGTAAATACAGCCTGACTACAGTCTGAATACAGTCTAACTACAGTCTGACTGCAGTCTGAATACAACCTGACTACAGCCTGACTATAGTCTGGCCCACAATGCCTTTCAGCTTCACTGTGGACGTTGTACTGCAGCGGTGGTTTTAAACAGCAGTGCTCTTTCTCTTGTTCCTAATTGACTCTCGCTGTATTTAAAGGCGACAGCAGGCTCTTCACTGATTGGCTGAATCAGGCCACACTGAATTTTACCTGTTCATTAGTTAATTAACTGGATGAAAGATTCTAATATTCACTGTTACACTCTAATATGTTTCACACCCTGCGTAGCTCCGCCCACTGCAGCGTCCAGCTCCACCTCTGTGCTGCAGGACCGCAGGACTGAAGCCCAGCATGTCAGAGGAAGACATCACAGCTGCTCATGAGCCGGTTAGAGACAGAGAACAGTGTGTGTGTGTGTGTGTGTGTGTGTGTGTGTGTGTGTGTGTGTGTGTGTGTGTGTGTGTATCCGCCCTCAGAGCAAGCCACCATATCTACCCACAAACACGCCATTCTCCTCACAGGAGGCGGGAAGCGGCTCCGCCTCCTGCCGGGAGACGGAGATGCGATCAGCTGATTATCGAGGAATTACCAGTTTCGGCTAAGAGGATGTTCTCCTGATTACCACGGCCCGGCACTCACATTTGTTTTCTCATATCTGCAATTATATTCCGGTGATTAAAAATAGATTAGTGGCATGATCCTTTCTGTATTTCAAACACACTTATTTCAAAATCTGTTTGTTTCTCAATGATTTGTATTTTTTTCTTAATTCTCATCATTTCACGCCACTTTAACGTCTCGGTTTCAGGTGGTCAGATAAACACTGCGGCTTTGCCTGGAAGCTATTCTAAGACCGTGTCTAATGGAGGACTCTCTGAGTGAATGACTTATAAATCACACACAACAAATGAAGGATTACTTCCCCTCAGGCTCGGTGGGGAATCTGCAGCATTTGGTGGAAATCCCGACCACAAGGAGAGAAAGTTTGAATTAGCATGTGAGGCGGCGCTCGTCCGGCTCGTCCGGCTCGTCTGTCCGGAGAAAGGCCAAACCGCACCGTTCAGGAAATGTCAGCTTCGCTTAAACAGAATCAAAATGTAAATCCTCACAGCCGGACGGTTCGTCTGCACATCTGTCCCGCGGTGCGGCGGCTGGACGGCGGCCGGACGACGGCAAAACGGCAAGCCGCTCGCCACATTTCCAGCCTCTAATGGTTCAGGCTCTGTGACTGGACCCGGGTCTCACTGGGGTCTGGGTTCTGGGTTCAGGCTCTCTGACTGGACCCGGGTCTCACTGGGGTCTGGGTTCTGGGTTCAGACTCTCTGACTGGACCCGGGTCTCACTGGGGTCTGGGTTCTGGGTTCAGGCTCTCTGACTGGACCCGGGTCTCACTGGGGTCTGGGTTCTGGGTTCAGGCTCTCTGACTGGACCTGGTCTCACTGGGGTCTGGGTTCTGGGTTCAGGCTCTCTGACTGGACCTG
>NW_021941248.1:43523-61023 GCF_902148845.1 Salarias fasciatus
TGTGGACCCGGTCTGGGGTCTCGCCTCTCCATGCAGACTTTAAAACTCTCAGAAACACCGAGTCTCTGGACAGGTGTCTGAATCTGGGGTCGTCCGGTGATCAAGCGTCCCTACCGGACAGACTCCTGCTGTGGACATCATGACAGCAGCAGCGAAGACACGCCTGGACAGTAAGACTGTGTCCTGGTGTCTTCAGCCAGGCAGGCTGAGATTACCCACAGTCCTTCAAGCAGACGAACCGTGACGGGCGTTTGGACTCGCGTCCGACCCCCGTCACCAGGAACCTCGGCAGGAAGTGCTGGGGACGGCCCCCGTTGAACCGTCTTGCTTGAGGACATGGTGGTGGAGACGACGGAGCGGCGGCACGTCGTGTTCGCTCCACCCGCCTCGCTTTTCTCCGCCCGGCCCTGAAATGCAGGACATTCTGTCTCTGTGGCGTCAGTCGTCCCCCGCCGCCCGGTCCACAGCTCCACACCTCCGTTGTCCTGGAACGTCTCTCCTGCCGCTGCTCGCCTGGCGCCGGGCGTCGCGCTCCGGCGTCCGCCGGCTCGGAACGTGAAGGCATTAGCATTTAGATTCGACTGCCTGGAGGGATCGTAGATCAGAGTCCTCAATCTGCCGGCCTGGAAGTTTGGAAGAGACGTTTTCCGCGGAGCGACGTCTCCGAGGCCGTCGGGAAAACGCGGAGCTGCGAGCGACTGGATCCATGGTCGTAATGAGTTAATGCGTCTCAGAGCGACCTGGGGACTTGGATTCAAGGTGCAAACTCACATCAATAATCCAAATCTAACGACTCCTAATTTGAGACAACGCGATTTCCCCTGGACCTCCAAAACATTTTCATGCAGGAGTGCCGCGGCGTCGAGGTAATATAACTCATAAAATTTTATTTCCCCGGAGACCGCTGTTTACTGTGATCATGAGCAAAACAGCAATGAAGTAAACACAATATATGAGTACGGAGTTATCCATAATCACAGAGAGCAGTCCTCCAGGCTGCGGCGGCTGTTATATAACACTTACCCGTTTACGTGCAGTGTCTGGGAATGCTGCTCAGAATAAACATGAACGCTGGAGAAAACAGTCATCAGTAAAAATACAATCCCGGTGACCGTCAGACATGGCTGCTAGCTTAATGCTAATGTCTGATTTCAAAGGCTTCATGGAAGAAGAAGCTGCAAAAATTCATTGATCCTGAAATGATGTGTTACTGTCAGACGGTGTGTAGAGACGGAGTGTGTGTTCAGGTGTGTTCAGGTGTGTAGACCTGTTGATGAAGATGTTAGAGATGGCAAAACACCTGCTTCTCGAGAACAAGAACACCTCAACAACCATTCTGATGTTCATGGCCGAGGATGAGGATGGATAGATGGATGGATGGATGGATGCATGGATGGATGGTAGGGCGGTTGGCTGGTTGGTTGGTTAGTTGGATAGATAATTGGTAGGTTGGCTGACTGCTTAGATGCTTTGGCTATCTAGATGTTTGTTTTATTGGTTGGTTGGTTTGGTGATTGTATGTTTGGTTGGCAAGTTGGTGAGTTGGTTGGTTGATTGATCGTTTGGTCAGTTTGGTGATTGGATGGTCGGTCGGTTGGTTGGTTGGTCAGTTCGGTCGGTCGGTGGTTTGGTTGGTTGGTTGGTTGATTGGTTGGTGGTTTGGTTGGTTGGTTGGTGGGTTGGTTGGTGGTTTGGTTTGGTTGGTCGGTTGATTGGTCGATGGGTTGGTTGGTCGGTTGGTTGGTTGGTTGGTTGGTTGGTCGGTTGGTTGGTTGGTTGGTTGGCCGGTTGGTTGGTTGGTTGGTTGGCCGGTTGGTTGGTTGGTTGGTTGGTTGGCCGGTTGGTTGGTTGGTTGGTTGGTCGGTGGGTGGGTTGGTTGGTTGGTTGGTTGGTCGGTTGGTTGGTTGGTTGGTTGGCCGGTTGGTTTGTTGGTTTGTTGGTTTGTTGGTTGGGCGGTTGGTAGGTTGGTTGGTTAATGGGTTGGTTGGTTGGTTGGTTAATGGGTTGGTTGGTTGGTTAATGGGTTGGTTGGTTGGTTGGTTGGTTTGGATGAATGAAAAGGTGGCTGGACTGAACTATTGTACTTTTACAGGATGAATTCTTCTCTCCCGGATTTGTTTTACATTGTTGTAACTGAGCAGAACATTACTTCTTTTCTTGTGTCCAGTACAAAGACAAAAGTTTGACCTTTCACCTTGAATATTTCCTTGCCTCTGCACAGAGTACAGGGAAAACTTTTTTTTTTTTTTTTTAAAAACCAGGACAGACTTTTTGTTTTCTTTTATCAGATGTAAATGTGTAGAAACACATTGAATAATTCTCTGAAGCACAAGAACATGTAACCCTTCCAGTGTGTTCTTCAGTGTGACTGATTCCTCAGAGCAGCGACTCTCTGCAGTCTGCATCTCGCCTCCGGCGTATTTCTGGACCGGGACCCTGGCTGCGCTGGACCGCACACCATCTGAAATACATACGAACATGACGCCGTCGGTGTGGGTCTAGATGGTTTGTGTTGTGTTGTGTTGTGAATGGTGACGGGGCTGAGTGTGTGACGGTTCTTCAGAATGAAACTGGTTCCAGGCTGCAGTCAGCTGAGCTGGAAGAGACTCAGAATCTGCTAATGAGTGTTTTCATTCAACAGCGTCGACCAGGGTGATGATTCTGGTTTAAACTGTCTGTCAGAATCAATCATGACCAGACGAGCTGCAGTAAACCATCCGCGGTGATCGGGGCAGTGTGTGTGTGTGTGTGTGTGTGTGTGTGTGTGTGTTTATTTTATTTTAGGGGTGAAATCAAGACTCTCAGCTGATTTATATTTATTGGCAGCCTGTCTCCTCCCCCGCTGAGCCAATCAGTCTGGGTCTCTCTGCTAACATCCTGATGCGTGTGTGTGTGTGTGTGTGTGTGTGTGTGTGTGTGTGTGTGTGTGTGTGTGTGTGTGTGTGTATTCTGGCTTTAGCAGTTTAGCTGCAGCGAGTCTGTCCGACACACTCGGCTCTGCAGCAGCACATTATTTTCTCGAGTTAAAGAACAGAAACGAGCTCCAGAACTGAAAGAGGTGAAGTCCACAAATCTGAAATAAGCAGTTAAACACAACTTCTCTTATTCTACTGATTTTAACATCGCAAAACCTTCTGTGGATCAACACCAGGAACAACGATGATGGATGAAGGATGGATGGTTGGATGGATGGTTGGATGGATGATGGCTGGATGGCTCTGCCACCCTGAGGAGGCTCTATATTGATTTCATTTCCACTGGAGTCTGAAATTTGAAATGATTTTATTTTCTATTTCGTTGTTTGCTGGAGGATCGTCACATGATTGGTTTCGTTTTAGTATTTTATTTATCTGAATGAAGGAGCACACACAAACACTGCATTTATATTTATTCTGCTGGAATATGCAAATACACAGCTTTGTTTTATTAAAGAGTGGTGGATGTAATGTGCATAAAATTAAAAGATTTAAAGTAATAAAAGTTTCATCAGGACTCTTCCATTTGGCTGAATTTTAAGTGTTCGGGGTCAAAGCTCCGTCGCTTCAGAGGAAAGTAATAAAGTAACTCATTGCTTTTGAAAATAAGTAATCAGCAATATAAGAGTATTATGGACTAAGATACACACACACACACACACACACACACACACACACACACACTTGACAGAAGAACCACAGCCTGAGGACCCGGGAGGAAGATGCTCTATCATCTGATGCTACAGGAGGAAGATGCTTCCTCCTCTTCCTCCTCTTCCTCCTCTTCCTCTTCTGCAGCTCTGTCTCTCGCTGTCTCCACCCAGTATTGACTTCCTGTCCTCTCCTCGTGTCTCTTCGTTCTCCCTGACTTGAAGCGAGACGCCCGCTCATGTGCAGCGACCTGCAGGTTCACTCTGACCTCTGACCTCCGACCTCTGACCTCCTCGGCTCCAGTCGAGCGGAATCGTCGAGCCGAGTTAATCCTCCCGCAATCCCGGGAGATCACATGACATTCAGCCTGGATCTCCATCGAGGAGGTCTCGGGTTCGAATCCCAGGTGCAACAGGAAGGGAGTCAGGCAGAAGAACCCGAGACCGACTGGAACCCCGGAGAACCGAACCGAGGAACCCCAGAGAACCGAACTGAGGAACCCCAGAGAACCGAACCGAGGAACCCCAGAGAACCGAACCGAGGAACCCCAGAGAACCGAACCGAGGAACCCCAGAGAACCGAACCGAGGAACCCCAGAGAACCGAACCGAGGAACCCCGGAGACCCGAACCGAGGAACCCCAGAGAACTGAACCGAGGAACCCCAGAGAACCGAACCGAGGAACCCCGGAGAACTGAACCGAGGAACCCCAGAGAACCGAACCGAGGAACCCCGGAGACCCGAACCGAGGAACCCCAGAGAACCGAACTGAGGAACCCCAGAGAACCGAACCGAGGAACCCCAGAGAACTGAACCGAGGAACCCCAGAGACCCGAACCGAGGAACCCCAGAGAACTGAACCGAGGAACCCCAGAGAACCGAACCGAGGAACCCCAGAGAACTGAACCGAGGAACCCCGGAGACCCGAACCGAGGAACCCCGGAGACCCGAACCGAGGAACCCCGGAGACCCGAACCGAGGAACCCCAGAGAACCGAACCGAGGAACCCCAGAGAACTGAACCGAGGAACCCCGGAGACCCGAACCGAGGAACCCCAGAGAACCGAACCGAGGAACCCCAGAGAACCGAACCGAGGAACCCCGGAGAACCGAACTGAGGTTTCGTCTTCAGTAAAGCTTCAGGATTGACCATGGAGGGACTTCACTGTCACTGCAGAACGCAGTCTAAACAAAGCACACACACACACACACACACACACACACACACACACACACACACACACACTGCGTCTGACAGTTGGAGTTCCTGCATTTGCCTTCATGAATATGAAAGATTGAAAGATGGAACTTTATTGAAGAAGCACTTTAAAACAACAACAAGCTGCTGTGAGGAGCTGACAGGCCGACGCACAACCAGCCGCGTCTCAAAGGGAAGTGTCCCGGTCCCGGTCCCGGTCCCGGTCACGGTCCCGGTCCCGGTCCCAGTCCACATTCTACTGGCCCATGTCCTCCTGGACTTGGTAGTTTTGGAGTTCGCGGTCGCCGTGGTAACAGTCCAGCTTGGTGTTCTGTACGTCAGAGTGTTTCCAGGGTGTTTTTAATTCAGAACTGATTTTTTTCTGAATTAAGTAATTCTGAGTTCTGGTCCTGGTCGTGGTGTTTCCAGGTGAAAATGAAGGATTATAGGCTGCTTTCACTCCTACTAGTCCGCTAGAGCGGTTCGGTTTGGACATAAATTATTCATAAATGTTGCAGCTGTCAACTAGTTCGGTTCTTTCCCACCACTTGTTTTTGCAGATGAACTCTCCACTATGACCCTCCTGCCCCTTGGTGGCGCTGTTCACACAATAGTGTGTTTTGGGTGACGGAAGTGAACCCTGATTGGCCAGCATGTGTGACGTGATGCGCCGCGCGGCTTGCTACGGAAGCCTCCGCCGACCAAAAAGAGTTCTCCACACCAGCAGCGGACAGGACCGAGGCCGCACCGGGACCGCACCGAGACCGCACCGAGACCGCACCGAGACCGCCTCCTTGAGGAGGTCTCGGTGCGGTTCTTTGTCCCGGACCAAAACTAACTGGTCCGCTTTCACACCAGCGCATACGAACCGACCCTGCAGGAGTTGGGGACTCTAGTCCGCTTCAAGCGGACCACATGCTGTAGGTGTGAAAGCAGCCTATGTCCTCTGTAACTCTGTGTGCAGCGTTCTGATTGGCCGGGGCGCTGCGACGTCTCCAGGAAGTGAACAAAGCCTGCTGGCGGCCATTTTTCTCTCTTTCTCTCTGGATGAACTTTGATGCTGCAGCTCAGTGAATCTCATCGTTCTGCTCTTTTCATTACATTCGTTTCGTCTGAAGCTCCGGCAAATAAATCGTCTCTGTACGAGCCGAACCGCCGGCCGCCATCTTGGAACATGGCGTCATGGCGACGGACGAGTAGAACGACTGGAATAAAGTCACGAATAATTTACTGAGAACTCCACTTCTGAAGGAGAAGAACCCGGCTGGTTTATTCAGATTTAATCTTCATTCTGAACGGAGGTTTCAGGCGTTTCCACGGAGATCTTAGCTCAGAATGAAGCTTCATTAGGCTTTAAACAGGAATAAACACTCTGCAGCGTGTTTAATAATGTTCAGACTGTATTGCTCTGACTGTTCTCCGTTAACGCTCTACTTCATTGTTCTCTCTGGTTTCATCTCTTCAGGGACCAACAGGACCAACCCGGGATCGACCTGCTTTCTAGGGTTTATGTCATTTTCTAAAGATAAATTCAAAACTAAACTCCTTCTAAGATGAAAACAGCAGAACAGCGTTGATGAGGAATGAACAGATCTGAATTCCTTGGACATGGTGGGCGTCGTGGTGATCCCGTCTGAATCGGATCCCTGTGTCTCTGTTTCCTGTCCAGCTGAAGGGAGGGAGGTGGAGCCGGCGGACGGACAGCGTGGCGGCGTCGCCATGCCAACGCTTCAGGAAGCTTGACAGATGTGCGGACAGCCTGACCACCACCCTGACCTCTCACCGCCACCTGCAGGTAAGGAAGTTGGCGTTAGCGCTGGGAGCCCCGCCCCTCTGATCACCCCTGCACTCCCCCTCTGCATCTCGTCCCGGTCGGATCTCTGAAGTGTTTCCTCCTCTTCAATGACCCTGATGGCGCCGCGCTGGCGTGCTGGAGCTGTGCGCCCGTTAATTTCAACTTCAACTAATCATCATGAAAGAAAAACAAATTCTCCGTCCCGCTTCCCCCCAGCCGCCGCCGCTTTGTTTGGCTTTTTCTTAATCAGCTCACATAAAAGAATGGTCTCCTGGTGGAGCTGAGTGATGCATAAATGAGCAGTTTTCATCTCTTAATGTGTGTGTGTGTGTGTGTGTGTGTGTGTGTGTGTGTGTGTGTGTGTGTGTGTGTGTGTGTGTGTGTGTGTGTGTGTGTGTGTGTAATCTAAAACCTTCGGAGGGTGTGTTTCCGTGCGTGCGTGTCAGCCGGCGCACGTGAGTTCACGTTCGAATCCGCCGCTGAATTATTCCCAGCTTCACTGCTGCCTGCTCTGTGACTGAAGCACCAATTCCCCCAGCGGCGGTTTCTGAGTGGCCCAAAAACCCCGGCTGCTCTGGGCTGGGGAGGGGGAGGGGCCAGGAGGGGACTGAGGCATGCTGGGAGTCGGCGTCTCCCCTGTTTGTGCCAAAGCTTCTGGACCAGGGTTCATGTTTGTTTACATTCTGCTCTGCTGGATCAGCTGATCGTCACTTCCCACGTGAACGGAAATATATTCCAGCTGAAACGTCGTTTTCAGTGCGTCGTCATGGAAACGCAGGTTTCTTCTGAAGCATAAAGGATCACTTGAGTTTCATTACGTAGTCGGATCCAAAGAGGCGGTGAATCCAGAGCAGCGGCGGTTCGGCGGATGGTGTTTGATCCCGTCAGGAGTCGTTTTCAGCCTGCCGACGTGTTTCAGCTGCGTCTGAAGCTGTGTGGTCGGCGAGGTGGAAGCCTTCCTCCGCCTGTCGGTGGTCGCTGCGACGGCGCTGCGACGGCGCCGCCGGGTAACCGGCTCCAGAGTCCCAGCAGACCGGGAGCGTGGCGCTGCCCGGCGGAGCTGTGAGTTTTATTAGAGCAGAAACTCTGCCGGGCGGCGGACGCTACCGGGAGACCGCCGCTTCTCCGGTTTAATAACGGCGCAGGCGGCCAGCCGTGTGGGCGGATCCCCAGAGCGCCGCGGCGCCGTGACGGAAACTCTGAAACTACGATGGCATCCTCTGATCCTGCTGAGTGGACGTCACACACACGGCGGCGTGACTGTGTGTTCTGGTGTTGGCGTTCTCTCGCTGTGCATTCTGGGGATTATTTGCTGGGTTCTTGTTTAACTGTCGTCCTGAGCCGAACCTCCGGCGGTCCCCGGTCCCCTGCAGTGTGTCTCCGCACAAGGTGGGAATAATTCATTAATTCACGGCCGACTGATTGAAAATGCGAGCGGCGCTTTGCCGACAGACACCGTGAAGACGCGACGCGTCTGCGGAAGGCGAGCAGGGAGAGGAATCAACACTCCGACAGAGTAAACCTGGAAGAACCAAACATTCCCCTCCTCTGGAGGCGCCTGCTTCTGAGCTTCTGCTGCACGGAGGAGCCGGATCAGAGCCGCGGCCTCGGCGGGTCCAGAAGAGTCCACAAGAGTCCAGAAGACGGACGGACGGAGGACTGACCCCGAAACGAGCTGCTGGACCCTCATGGACTCCTGGAAGTTCCCGGTCCGGGTCCAGCCCGAGGACCAGTGAGGGAACCCAGCTCCGGTTCTCCACTTCCTGCTGGTTCGGGGATTGTTTGACTGTCTTGAAGTAAATGTGAAGAGAACCAGGACTGGAGTCGGACCTGGCTTCAGCCGGATCGGTTTGCTTCTTTAGGTTGACTCCAGTGTTCAGCACCTGGCGGAGGTTTCTGGAAACTTACCGGTCTTTCATTCAGAAGTAATTCTTACACAATAAATCCTTCAGAATTAAAGGATTCTTCTTCTGTTACATGAGAATATCGATTCTGAACCGTTCCTGCTTGAAGCAATACAGCAGGACTCAGTACAGGTGCTCAATAGAACCAGTTTCAGAACCGGGGGGGGGGGGGGGGGGGGGGGGGGGGGACCGGAGGGAGAGCAGGGAGGGAAATGAGGGAGGGAGTCGGAGAAAATGAAGACGATGTGAAAACAGAGCAGGACGAACGAGAGGAGCGAGAGAGAGGAAAATAAAAGAGTGTGAGGTGGCGGGGGGGGGGACCTGAAAGGACGGCTTTGTTTGACGGAATCTAAAAATACTGTGAAAGACGTCTGGACACCCTGCTGCCCCACACACTCCAATCCTCCTAGTGTGTGTGTGTGTGTGTGTATCGGTTTTCACCACCAGGAGGAGTTTGGATTAACCTCTGGGGTCAAGTCATCACCCGTGCAACACACACCTGTTAAGAGCAACACACACACACCCGAATCCCGCCACCCCCCCCGTCATCCACACCCCCGTCCAGACCCCTCCTGCAGACCCCCCTCCAGACCCCCCTCCAGTTCTAATCCAGCTCTTTGGCCAGACCAGACACCAGACCCCCCAGTCTATGACCAGACCCCTCCGTCCAGCAGGTCTGTTCTGGGACCACATGAAGGTTCCGGTTCTGATCCTCTCCAGACCGTCTCGGCTCCTGCTGCTCAGCCGCTTCAGCGCGCACACAAGGCGCCGACCTGAGCGCTGAGCAGCGGCCATGTTTACTCCTGTAAGCGGCGCTCTGGCCGCGGCGCCTTGCTTCATCCGGCGCGGCGCCGCCTGCGGCGGTGTCCGGTTCTCTCTGCAGTCTGATGGATTCAACTAAAACCTGGGACTGAGCACCAAGACCTGCAGGGTCTGGAACCAGGACATCAGGACGGCGGTTTATCATGAAGCTGTGGAGAAGATCACCATGGCAACACGCAGGTTCAGGACGAGTTCACAGGTCCAGTCTGCCCGACCTTTGACCCCATCAGGAGTGTGAGGTGTTCCCTGGCTCGCTGGTCTCAGCTGGTGTACGCCCACACACACCTCTGAGACCACCTCTGAGCCTGGTCCTGCAGGGTTCTCCTCTGAGCCTGGTTCTGCAGGGTTCTCCTCTGAGCCTGGTTCTGCAGGGTTCTCCTCTGAGCCTGGTTCTGCAGGGTTCTGCTCCTCTGAGCCTGGTTCTGCAGGGTTCTCCTCTGAGCCTGGTTCTGCAGGGTTCTCCTCTGAGCCTGGTTCTGCAGGGTTCTCCTCTGAGCCTGGTTCTGCAGGGTTCTGCTCCTCTGAGCCTGGTTCTGCAGGGTTCTCCTCTGAGCCTGGTTCTGCAGGGTTCTCCTCTGCGCCTGGTTCTGCAGGGTTCTGCTCCTCTGAGCCTGGTTCTGCAGGGTTCTCCTCTGAGCCTGGTTCTGCAGGGTTCTGCTCCTCTGAGCCTGGTTCTGCAGGGTTCTCCTCTGAGCCTGGTTCTGCAGGGTTCTCCTCTGAGCCTGGTTCTGCAGGGTTCTGCTCCTCTGAGCCTGGTTCTGCAGGGTTCTCCTCTGAGCCTGGTTCTGCAGGGTTCTCCTCTGAGCCTGGTTCTGCAGGTTCCTCCTCTGAGCCTGGTTCTGCAGGGTTCTGCTCCTCTGAGCCTGGTTCTGCATGGTTCTCCTCTGAGCCTGGTTCTGCAGGGTTCTCCTCTGAGCCTGGTTCTGCAGGGTTCTGCTCCTCTGAGCCTGGTTCTGCAGGGTTCTCCTCTGAGCCTGGTTCTGCAGGGTTCTCCTCTGAGCCTGGTTCTGCAGGGTTCTCCTCCTCTGAGCCTGGTTCTGCAGGGTTCTCCTCTGAGCCTGGTTCTGCAGGGTTCTCCTCCTCTGAGCCTGGTTCTGCAGGGTTCTCCTCTGGGCCTGGTTCTGCAGGGTTCTCCTCTGAGCCTGGTTCTGCAGGGTTCTCCTCCTCTGAGCCTGGTTCTGCAGGGTTCTCCTCTGAGCCTGGTTCTCACGTGGATCTGTTGGGTTTCTCTGTAAAAGTGTCTAGAAACGACCATGTTGTAATTGGCACTTTATAAATAAAGCTGAATTGAATTGAACTGAATTGAAGATGGAATTCAAAGCGCCGTTATTGTGCTGAAAGCAGCTGATCATCAGAAGAACGCCGCCAGCAGAACCTCCACCTTTCTATCGGTGACATACAGAGAGATCAAACGCCATCAGAGGGGCTTATGGGCCGGAGCAGGAAGGAGCAGTGGACAGGACGGCGGAGACAGACTGGGTTTGGAACACCAGTCCTCCTGTGGACACTCTGAGCTCCCGGACTTTCATGTTGAAAGCGGCGGTTTGAGGTTCCGCGCTCTGTCCAACATGGAAGGAAGGACCAAAGGGAACCGGGCTCTTTCCTGGGAGCCAGGCTGTTTCCTCTGATCCCACATCTGCTGGAGGCCGCGAGGCGACGGCGTCAGAGGCCGGCGGCGCACGGCGGCGCACGGCGGCGCACGGCGGCGCACGGCGGTGCACGGTGGCGCACAGCGGCGATGAAGAAGAGGCAGCAGGGAAGGTGAGGCCAGCCTCCAGCGCCATCTTCAGCTCATGATCCTGCACAGCGCCTGAGATCGTGTCTGTAAAGCCTCGCAGGTTCACGTCACCTGACGCGCTCTGCACCAATAGGAATCCTGCTTTCTGGATGCTCCGCCCCCTTGATGAGACAGCTGCACCACGGACGAGGAAACGGTTCATCAGCTGATTCAGCAACTGTTTACCATGACTGTAGACCAGGACCAGGACCTGGACCCGGAGCAGGACCATGACTGTGGACCAGGACCAGGACTAGGACCAGGACTAGGACCAGGACTAGGACCAGGACTAGGACCAGGACTAGGACCAGGACCATGTAAACGCCTGGAAACTTTGCTCAGAATGCATTTTAAATCCTGGTAATCCGGCCGGTTTCTTCCCCTTCAGGAGCGGAATCCTTTTCAAGTTATTTGTGACTTTGTTCCAGTCGTTCTGCTCGTCCGTCGCCATGACGCCATATTCCAAGATGGCGGCCGGCGGTTTGACTCGTACAGAGACCGTTTTTTTTCGCGGGAGCTTTAGAAGAAACGGATGTAATGAAAAGAGCAGAACGAGGAGGACAATGTCAACGTTAATTGCAGAGAGAAAGAGAGAGAAATGGCCGCCAACAGGCTTTGTTTACTTCCTGCAGACGTCATTACATCACGACCCCCCCCGTCCAATCAGAACGCTGCACAGCTCCCAGAGTTACAGAGGATTTAATCCTTCATTTTCCATGAAAACACCAAGATCAGGAGTAGAACTCAGAATTACTTCATTCAGAATAAAACCGTTCTGAACCCTGGAGCGTCACTCTTCCAACATGTTGCGTTGTCAGTTTCTCCGAGTTCCGTTGTCATGTCAACGGGGCTTCAGACAGAAATACCGTCAGACTGAGATGCCGCTCGTTATTCTGCTCCACTCTTTCAAAGCCGACCCCTTAACTGCAGAAAAACGGTTCCCCGCCAGGAACGCCGGTCTGAGAAATCCCGCCGGGATCCGGATATGAATCACATGCAAATCGTCAGTCAGTCATCATGGCCGCCGCTTAAAGAGAATAAAGAGCGAGTGTGAGTCTCTGTGTGAGAGAGACTCAGAAATATCTGAAATTCTGCAATAAGCCATGAGTGACAGAGGCTTTCATCCGGGCTCCAGGACGAGCAGCAGCGGCAAGGCTGGGCGGCGGCGGCGAGCGCTCTATTTCCGGCTGATTATTCCGCTGGAGTCTGGCGTCCCCGTGGAGCAATATCATGTTTGTCTTAATGGAGGAACTATGGGAGCGTCAGAGTAAACCTGCAGGCCGGACTCCGCCCCGGCAGCTCACCTGATCCGGCTCTTTGTGCGGGAAACTCGGCGCTCCGATCGACTCGGAGAGCAGATGAATGATCAGCAGCGGCGTTTCCTCAGCGACCCGCCGTCTCTGCTGTCCTCTCATGAAGAACCAACACACTGGTTTTGATTTCCTGTGGCAGTCATCTGGGAGCCCTTTCAGAATAAGATGACATAAAGTGAGAAACACCCTGGATGTAAAGGTGGAGCGAGCATAATGTAAAGATTATTAACTATTCAGATTCGGGGCTCCGTACAGCGTTTCCGCTCTACTTTCTTCACTTCAGTCACAACAAATAACTACAACACTGCTTCAGCTTCAAGCCTGATAGAATTTCAAGAATATTTAGCTGTGAAATTACTCCAGAACGCAGCAGAACTCAATAACAGGAAATATAAAGAACCTTGAAGCTGCAACAGGACAAAACTCCAGTGTGATGAACTGAACCCTGCAGGTCAAACCAAACTCACACAGAGACTGCAGCGAAAAGGCAAAACGTGGGTCCGGTTCAATAACAACACTGGTTGGAGCCACTGAAAACCAAACCCTGACCCCTGACCCTGACCCTGACCCTGACCCTGACCCTGACCCCTGACCCTGACCTCTGACCCTGACCCTGACCCCTGACCTCTGACCCTGACCCTGTTTAGAAAAGCAAATAAGAACAAATTCTCAAATCACGGACCCGTATCATTACTTCCACAATTCTCTAAAATTCAGGAAAGATAGTTTGTGATCAGATTAAATAAATTCATTGATCAATATAAATGTAGCTGTCAATACGGATTTCACCCGAATCCGTCAACTGCTGCCGGAGAAATGACCAATGAAGAGCAACATCCTGTCATTAGCGTCTTTGCAGATCTTCATTCCCAGACCATGAGATTTCACTGCAGAAAGGATATGAATTAAGTATCAGAGGTGTAGCTCCTCCATAGATTATTTAAAAGACAGAAAAACTGTAGTGTCGCTTGTGGGGTACCTCAGGGAGCTGTCCTTGAACCTGTACTTTTATGAGAACGATAGTTTGACTGTAACTCACTGAAGTGCATCTTGTTTGCAGATGATACCACTTTATATTACTCAAAATTTCACTTAAAATTCAGATGAGGTTCTAAATATTGTAGAAAACGAGCTTCAGGATTTTCTGAAATGTTTCAGTTCAAAGCAACAAACCATCTTTTAATATTAATAAATTAAATTTTTAAATATTAAATTTATGATTTTTAGACGTAAAAGAAACGACAACAATGCAACTTTGTTTACACGAGGATCCGAGACTGAAAGGACATGAGACGAAGTTGTAGCTGGATTGAATGGTGGGCCGGTTTGGAGCGTCTTGCGGGACGGGTTTGGACCACGAGCCGCATGACTGACCCCCCTGCCTGGCTCCAGCCTGAACCCTGAACCCTGAACTGGAACCTGAGAGTCCAGCGTGTCCAGCTCTTCCATCCAGACGCGTCTTCGCCGCTCGTCCTTCCTGACGACACGGAGAGACGTCCTTCTCTTCCATCAGGACGGAGGGACGGAGGGACGGGGGGACGGAGGGACGGGGGGACGGGGTTCTTTTCTTCTGCGGGACGTCGGGGGTGTTTTATTGTCTTGTGAATGGTGAGAAGAAGACAACTGGAACAAAACGATGAGAAAAGAGGCCGCAGTGGAGGAAATAAAGGAGGGATAATGGAGAGATGATCTGACCTACATGAGAGACGAGTTGAAGAAAGCCTCATTGAAGCGGCGTCGCTCCATCCCTCCGTCGGTCCGCCTCTCTCTCTCAGCCACGAGGCTCGCTCGTCCTCCGCTCGCTCTCCAACATTCGCTTCAGTGTCCTCCTGTTTAACCAACAGACACGTGCAACATGTTGGAAAAAGGCGTTTTGGCAGCAGATTGCTGCTCTGCGTCCTCTCAGAGCCCCCCCCCCCCCCCCCCCCCCCCCCCCCCCCTCCATCCCCCCCCATCCCCCCTCCATCCCTCTCTATTCATGCCCAGCTCTTTTCAGAAGTAATGAATGCTGTAATCTGGAGAGGGAGATGATTTCATCCGCAGCTTTTAGCTGCTGGACGGAGCATGAAAGCCTCCGTCTGCACGTCCAGCATGGCGTTCCCTCCGGGAGCCTGTTAGCCACACGGCTGGCTTCGCTCTCAAAGAAAATTACTTTTCTGACCATCAAAACCGGGGTATCAGTGTGCAAGGGACCACAATTAGCGGCTAATTTCTAGAGAACAGTAATCTCTGCTGGGATTTTCTTCTTCATTTCGGTCCATGCAAATCCAGCATGCTTGTAAAAGTCAAGTACAAATCACATTTCCACACTTCGACATGTGTTGATGAAAGCAGTCCTGTGTCTTTCTGCCATGAATTGGTTTCAAATTGAATGGAGGCCATTAGTTTATACGGCGACGGCTGCTGGACGGACGCAAACAGATATTTGGTTTCATATTTGTCCAACAGCTCCTCTGAAAATCCCCCACAATGCCTCTGAGACGGCCCGAGTAGGAGTCGTAACTGTTCAGAGGACATCCTGCAAAATGAAGCAAGAGGAGAAGCTGGTCGGCTGGACGGGTGGACGGGTGGACGGACGGATGGATGGACAGATGGGTGGATGGGTGGAAATATCCTTCAGCTAGGATTTGCCCAAGAAATTACAGACAACCGACGCTCCCACTCCGGAGATATTCTCATTTCAACATCAGCTTTTCAATGTTTTCTCTTCCATCAAGGCGTGAACAGTCTTCTGATTTCACTGAAAGCCAGGGCTATAGCCGCTCCTGGTTTTTATCTGTACGCTTATCTAAAACATTAGTGTCAAACACATTTCAGTTCAGGTTTCACATTCAGCTCTGTTTCATCCTGAGTGGGCGGAACCGGAACAAATGATGACCTTTAAATTCAAACGGTGAAGTTTTTCTTCGTTGTGGTGCAGAATACACGTGATGAAAAGGTCGATATTCTCATAAATCCAAACAGTTACTACAGAAAATGACTCCAATCTCAACATAAAGGCAATTTTAATTATTTAAAATCAGTGAGACGTCCTGAAACGTCTCCTGCAGCTGTTGCATTCTGGGTGTTTTTCCAAACTCTCCCTGATACCATGGCTCTGAGGCTAGCTTGATAGCATGTAGCTGGTTTCATAGCAGGTAGCTAATTTGATTGTTTGTTGCTAGCTTGATAGCAGCTAGCGAGCTGTCACGGCGGCTGAGCTCTCTCTGTCCAGTTGTGTCCTTGTCTTGTTGGCCAGTTTTGGCTCATGTTCCTCATGTTGGACACCTCTGGACTAACCTCTTTAAAAACAGCAACACTAATACCTTCATGCTTCTGAAACGCAGAAGCTAAGAACATTTTTAGCCAAAAACCTTCTGATTCGTTCGGAGAGGAGCAAGTTCTCAGAAGTGACTTCAGGACAGGAAGCTGGTCATTTTGACAGTGGTTTGAAGTTTGTCGTTTTTGTCAAAAAATTAGTGAAAAAATGGCAAAATATCATATTTTAAATTTAGAAAAACAGATGAAAGTCCACTATAAAAACAAAACACAGCAAAATAAGAGTAAGTGATCAACATTCGTACTGAATTGAACAAATGAAGAGTTGATGAAGCTTCCTGCAGCAGAGATCCGCCGTGCGCTCGCCGTTTCAGCTCGGCTTCGTAGCGATCACGTTCCTGTCTTTATCCCTCATTGATCCGGGCGTCACGGCGTTGAAACAGGAAATCGCCGCCGATGTTATTTGACTGAAATGCCAGAGCTTCCTGGAGGTCAAGGCATCGCAAATGAAAAGAGCAGTGTGAGGAGAGAATACAGATCAGGACCCAGGGAAGGAAGAACCAGGACGGGGTCTGGACTCAGGCCGGGCCAGAATCCAGCTCCAGACGTGTCTGAGGGGTGGAGGATGGCTGAGACCAGTCCCTCCGTCAGGGTGGGGTCGGGGTGGGGTCAGGGTGGGGTCAGGGTGGGGTCAGGGTGGGATCGAGTGGGGTCAGGGTGGGGTCGGGGTGGGGTCGGGGTGGGGTCGGGTGGGGTCAGGGTGGGGTCGGGGTGGGGTCGGGGTGGGGTTGGGGTGGGGTCAGGGTGGGGTCAGGGTGGGATCGAGTGGGGTCAGGGTGGGGTCGGGGTGGGGTCGGGGTGGGGTCGGGTGGGGTCAGGGTGGGGTCGGGGTGGGGTCGGGGTGGGGTTGGGGTGGGGTCAGGGTGGGGTTGGGGTGGGGTCGGGGTGGGGTCGGGGTGGGGTCAGGATGGAGGTGGAGCGGGTCAGCCTGGCTCCATGCTGTTGATTCTCTATCAGCCTCACACTCATCAGCTGATTGAGACGCATCAAGAACACCTGCAGACCTGCACCATAGAGCGGGGGTGTCCAACATCAGGCCCGTGAGCCCCAACAGGCCCCAAGAGACTCCAAGACGGTCAAGCAACCAAGTGAGAGGTCAAACATGCAAAGAGGATGATTTTTTTTCTTTTCTTTTTTTTTTTAAGTGTTTTTGGACTCACAGCAACACTGATGTGTCTGAAACCACGGACCCAGTGGGACTGGCTCAGAGAATCCCTCTGAGGGATCCTGCAGCCAGATCCGTCCTGGACCTTCAGATCCATCCAGCGTTCTTACCCATAAAGCTCGCTGCACAAAACGAGCCCCAAACTCTGCGCAGCGGCTCCTCTGAGCCAAAGCTGGGACCTCTACACAGTTTGCGAAGGGAAAAGTGTGTGTGACTCTGCGGTCCTCACCGCCAACAGAACAGCTGCCGTCCAGGACCGCACCACTCAGAAACACTACGAGGAGACGAGAAAGCAGAAGGAAACGGAATGAAAGTCCTTTACAGAAATATACTGACCGACACAACTGATTATTAAATATAAATTATATATAACAGAAATACAATCGAAGACACACATAATTAAGTAATAGATATAAGCTGACAGATATAAATCAAATATAATTTACATAACGATCCAAGACAGATATAATGAAATAAATAACAGATATAAAGATATACATTATATAAAGAGATAATTACGATATACGTTCAGGACGGACAGATATGAACACTATACTGATAACAGATATAAGCTCCTTATAATT
>NW_021941248.1:66023-93427 GCF_902148845.1 Salarias fasciatus
GGAGCGCTGTAGCATGGCTAGCATGCTAGCTGGTCCTGAACACGGCGTGAGACATCCTGAAAGCTGACCCAGCGTTGATCAGAGAGCTTCTCCTGGTCCCTGGGGAAGAGGAGATTCCTCGACTCCTCTGCATTGTTTACCTCGATGATGTCATCAACATGGGACGTCATCAGCACGGGAAAACGCAGCCAGGCAGTTCGTCTGCAGGCAGGGGGCGAGACCCGGGTCTGCAGGGGGCGAGACCCGGGTCTGCAGGGGGCGAGACCCGGGTCTGCAGGGGGCGAGACCCGGGTCTGCAGGGGGCGAGACCCGGGTCTGCAGGGGGCGAGACCCGGGTCTGCCGGGGGCGAGACCCGGGTCTGCAGGGGGCGAGACCCGGGTCTGCAGGGGGCGAGACCCGGGTCTGCCGGGGGCGAGACCCGGGTCTGCAGGGGGCGAGACCCGGGTCTGCAGGGAGTGAGCCCCGGGTCTGCCGGCGGTGAGACCCGGGTCTGCAGGGGGCGAGACCCGGGTCTGCAGGGGGCGAGACCCGGGTCTGCAGGGGGTGATTCAAAACAGAGAACCAGCAGCCCTGAGAGAACCGTCCAGCACGGAGAACCAGCAGCCAGATGTGCTGAGACGACATTTCAAGAGGATTTTTTTAAAAAGTTGCAGAATTCTTGTCAGTTTGACTCCAGAGAATCGATTTAACCGCAGAAAATGTTCAAGTTTTACGTTCCGATGATAAAACAGAGAAATAAACACTCAGATTAACTCAGATTTAACACAGAAAAGAGGCTCATGCAGAGAAACCGGCGCTGCCGAAACACACACACACACACACACACACACACACACACACACACACACACACACACACACACACACACTCTTCACCCACCTGCAGCCATGCTAGTTAAAAGCTTTGCGATTAGATGCTCTGGTGTCGGGTTTCGCTCTGAAGAGCCTGCGGGAAGTGGAGCCGCTCGCCGTCGGCGGGAAAACATCACGCTTCCATTCCGGGAACGCCGGAGCGAGCGAGGCGGTGACCGGCAGGAGGGATGGACGGACGCAGGCGGCGGCGGCGAGAGTGCAGGAAGAACGGTCCGCCGTAATCACTTTATCTGACACCACTCTGCCGCTCCCTCGCTCGCCCTCTCCTCACCTCACCTGCCCTCTCTCTTAGGTTATTTGACTCCGGACTCGGCTCGGCTCTCCACGTCCTCCTTTCTCCTCCGTCCATCCATTCACTTATCTGTCCATCCATTCACCTGTTCACCCGTCCATCCATTCACCCGTCCACCGTAATGCGTCTCTGAGTGAGTGACCCTCTGGAAACTCGGCCGGTCGCACGGCTTCCCCCAGCCGCCGCCCGGGACGGGTCGCTTATGGTCTGGAGGCAGCAGAGAGGAAGACGAAGCTCGATCCTGCAGAACCAGGCCCAGAGGAGGAGAACCCTGCAGAACCAGGCTCAGACGAGGAACCTGCAGAACCAGGCCCGGAGGAGGAGAACCTGCAGAACCAGGCTCAGAGGAGGAACCTGCAGAACCAGCCTCAGAGGAGGAACCTGCAGAACCAGGCTCAGAGGAGGAGAACCTGCAGAACCAGGCTCAGAGGAGGAGAACCTGCAGAACCAGGCTCAGAGGAGGAACCTGCAGAACCAGGCTCAGAGGGGGAGAACCTGCAGAACCAGGCTCAGAGGAGGAACCTGCAGAACCAGGCTCAGAGGGGGAGAACCTGCAGAACCAGGCTCAGAGGAGGAACCTGCAGAACCAGGCTCAGAGGAGGAACCTGCAGAACCAGGCCCGGAGGAGGAGAACCTGCAGAACCAGGCTCAGAGGAGGAACCTGCAGAACCAGGCTCAGAGGAGGAACCTGCAGAACCAGGCTCAGAGAAGGAGAACCTGCAGAACCAGGCCCGGAGGAGGAACCTGCAGAACCAGGCTCAGAGGGGGAGAACCTGCAGAACCAGGCTCAGAGGAGGAACCTGCAGAACCAGGCTCAGAGGAGGAGAACCTGCAGAACCAGGCTCAGAGGAGGAGAACCTGCAGAACCAGGCTCAGAGGAGGAACCTGCAGAACCAGGCCCGGAGGAGGAGAACCTGCAGAACCAGGCTCAGAGGAGGAGAACCTGCAGAACCAGGCTCAGAGGAGGAGAACCTGCAGAACCAGGCCCGGAGGAGAACCTGCAGAACCAGGCTCAGAGGAGGATAACCTGCAGAACCAGGCCCAGAGGAGGAGAACCTGCAGAACCAGGCTCAGAGGAGGAACCTGCAGAACCAGGCCCGGAGGAGAACCTGCAGAACCAGGCTCAGAGGAGGAGAACCTGCAGAACCAGGCCCGGAGGAGAACCTGCAGAACCAGGCTCAGAGGAGGATAACCTGCAGAACCAGGCCCAGAGGAGGAGAACCTGCAGAACCAGGCCCGGAAGAGAACCTGCAGAACCAGGCTCAGAGGAGGATAACCTGCAGAACCAGGCCCAGCGGAGGAGAACCTGCAGAACCAGGCTCAGAGGAGGAGAACCTGCAGAACCAGGCCCAGAGGAGGAGAACCTGCAGAACCAGGCCCAGAGGAGGAACCTGCAGAACCAGGCTCAGAGGAGAACCCTGCAGAACCAGGCCCAGAGGAGGAACCTGCAGAACCAGGCTCAGAGGAGGAGAACCTGCAGAACCAGGCCCAGAGGAGGAGAACCTGCAGAACCAGGCTCAGAGGAGGATAACCTGCAGAACCAGGCCCAGGGGAGGAGAACCTGCAGAACCAGGCCCAGAGGAGGAACCTGCAGAACCAGGCCCAGAGGAGGAACCTGCAGAACCAGGCTCAGAGGAGAACCCTGCAGAACCAGGCTCAGAGGAGAACCCTGCAGAACCAGGCTCAGAGGAGAACCCTGCAGAACCAGGCTCAGAGGAGGAGAACCTGCAGAACCAGGCCCAGAGGAGGAGAACCCTGCAGAACCAGGCTCAGAGGAACGGTCCCTCCTGAGCTCAGGCTCCCTGTTTCCGTCGCTCTGATCTTAGTTTTGTTTTCTTGACGACCGTCTCTGTTTAGCTTTCTCTTCTCTTCAGTCTGAACGGCGCCGCTGTTCTGGGTCCTGTTCCTGCCGGCCAGACCAGCAGAACCTAGATCTGAGTTTTACTGGTGAGTCCACCCAGAGGCAGCCTGGAGGGGACCGGAGACGTGGCGTCCCGGCGCAGACGAGGCGTCTTCAGCGATTAACAGAGCCGTCAGAACAGAACCAGGCGGGTAACGGGCCGATCGGCCGGATCAGGAACGCCGGCCGGGACGTGAGGATTTGGTTGACAAATGGTCCAGGAGGAGGAGCTCAGGACTGTGGAGCCGGCTGAGGCGTGGCTCGGGTCGAATACGGCGGCGTTTCCATCGCCGAGAGAAACGAACAGAACCTCAGTTTGGTCACGAAGAGCCTGCATTTCCAGAAATCTCCGGAAAGGTTTTCTGCTCTCTTGAGGATTTTCTCCAGGCGTGTCGATCAGGAAGGAAATCACTACAGTGGAAAGGAAACGCTTTGTCCTCAGTAGCGTTCAACGTTACAGACCAGGGTTGCCAGGTTGGGGGGGTTTCTGTCCAGTCGGGCTTCTTCTGAACTCACTGGGCTGGAAAACAAGAATGATGAATTTACTTCCAGTCAGCTGGATTCAGATTCAGTCTGTTTGCTCCGGTTTCATTGGAGAAGTGTTTCTCGGCTGTAATGATCCGGCGGTTGAGAGTCAGTCTGTCGACTGTTGTCTGGTTGTTGTGTCTGTGCGGAGCCTGTTCCTGCTGACTGTGGTCTGGTTGTTGTGTCTGTGCGGAGCCTGTTCCTGCTGACTGTGGTCTGGTTGTTGTGTCTGTGCGGAGCCTGTTCCTGCTGACTGTGGTCTGGTTGTTGTGTCTGTGTGGAGCCTGTTCCTGCTGACTGTGGTCTGGTTGTTGTGTCTGTGCGGAGCCTGTTCCTGCTGACTGTGGTCTGGTTGTTGTGTCTGTGCGGAGCCTGTTCCTGCTGACTGTGGTCTGGTTGTTCTGCTGCAGCTGTGTGTTCATGGCGAACTGATAAGAGTTAGTTATTGAGTCGGGCGGGTTTTACATCATGTTTGGACCAGAAACTGAGTCAGATCTGGCAACCCTGAGCCTGACCGGTCCGCTCCGGGGTGTGAACCAGATTCACGGCGTACGAGTGAAATGCCAGTCAGTGGGAACTGTCTGCAAATCACAATTGAACTTTGGGGAAATTGAGAAAATATTGCTTTTATTTTAGCTGTAATGGAAACAGCCATTGAGTTAAATCAGCTGCTTAATACAAAGTATTATACTGGTATTATACAAGTTATACAAACACACACACACACACACACACACACACACGGCAGCAGTTGGCAGGCACAAACTGAAATGTTCTAGTTTATATTCCTGCTCTCTTCACCTCTGCAGTGATCAGATCATCTGGTCGAACATTAATATCCTGTCTGCGATTTGATCTGTCCGCTCAGGTTCTTCTCTCCGGCTGTCGTGTGTGTAACGAAACGACAACAGATTTCTGTTTATTAAAGGCGCAGTGTGTAATCCATATCATCAGGGTTCCTCTTATGCAGACACCAACATCCAAATCTCCCATGATGCACCAGTCAGCAGTGTCTGGGATCAGCTGGGACTCGCTGCAGTCACTGATTTGATCGGTTAAAGTCGAGTTTAGCCGTGCAGTTCCATTTCCTCCCACCAGACGGCGTGTTGAGTCACTTTAATTTGTTGAAATGATCGTATCAGTTTCGTTTTGAGACCAGCTGATCGGTTTCAGTTTCTCGGCGTTCCTGCGTTTCTCTGTGTTTTTGTTCCTCCAGACTGCATTTTTGTGTTTCTGCGACAAAACAGGACCAAATACACACCAGTCCAGTTAGCAGATGTGTGTAAATGTGTGTGTGTGTTCGGCAGCCCTTCCCTTCGTTTTTCTCTTCCTTTTCTCGCCTCCGTTGTGGTTTTGCTGGATTCACTGAACGTCTGGTGATCGTTTTCAGACGGCGAAGCTTTTAGAGCGGCGTTAGTGAGCGAGCGCAGCGGAACGAAGGGCTTGATTGTCTTATTTCAAAACGAGGGAAGCAGATTTGGACAAACAGCAGAGACGCCGCTGTGTGAGGCGCTGCTGGGATTTTTACCAACAACCGAGGTTTTCCAACAAGTGCCACCGCGTCCGCCGTCCAGCGGGAGCAGTTTGACACAACAGATGAACCGTTTCTCAACAGAACTGAGTCAGGCTCCGTTCACACTCCGCCCGGCGCCCGGAGACACTGACACCGCAACTTTTTGAAAATGGTTTCCAAGGTGGAACTGATGCCGTCTCCATGGAAACAGGGAAAAGGCTACTTTGAACGAGATGCTCCGTCTTCGTGGTTACGGGAGGAAATGCCACTTTTGAAAGACATTCTGACTCCGTCGCCATGTAGACGGAGGAAAACACAACCTTTTCAAAGTGCTTCACTTCATTTTGTTTAAACGACAGGCCTTTAAAACGTGATGTTTTGAAAATGTTCCGTCTCTGTGGAAACGTGTTGTTGGTGTTGGGTGTATTTTACTGTGTTCTCCGTGTTCTCCGTGTTCTCTGTGTTCTCCCACTGTTCGAGCTTTTCCCAGTTTGCTGTTGGACAGAAACCCGCCGTCCCAGTCTCAATGCGCCGCTCTCTCGGGGAAGCTGGTCTGCTGAGCCACTTTTCAAAAGTAACACCATCCTTTCAGAAACGTGTCCCACGCCGAAACCTGGATCTGGGAACAAACGAGCGGCGCTGAGCGAAACGCAGAGCTTCCCCGAGGCGAGGCGGCGCTGCTGCGTTTATAATCCTCTGTAAACAGAAGGAGAGAGTGAGTGTGAGTGAGGCGCACGGCGGACTTCATCCATTCATCCTCTGATTTGCAGCGCTGATTTCAAAACAGAGATAACGAGTCCTCCAGAAGCTGCTGTTCTACCTGAGCAATGATCTCTGTTCTCTGTTCTGATCTCTGCTCACATTACAGCTGTATGAATGGAGGGAACACCTGTTGCTACCTGCTATCAAGCTAGCTACCTGCTATCAAGCTAGCTGCCTGCTATCAAACCAGCTATCTGCTATCAAGCTAGCTGCCTGCTATCAAACCAGCTACCTGCTATCAAGCTAGCTACCTGCTATCAAACCAGCTATCTGCTATCAAGCTAGCTGCCTGCTATCAAACTCGCTACCTGCTATCAAGCTAGCTGCCTGCTATCAAACCAGCTACCTGCTATCAAGCTAGCTACCTGCTATCAAACCAGCTATCTGCTATCAAGCTAGCTACCTGCTATCAAACCAGCTATCTGCTATCAAGCCAGCTGCCTGCTATCAAACTCGCTACCTGCTATCAAGCTAGCTACCTGCTATCAAGCTAGCTACCTGCTATCAAACCAGCTACCTGCTATCAAGCTAGCTGCCTGCTATCAAACTCGCTACCTGCTATCAAGCTGCTATCAGGGGAGTTTGGAGAAATACCCAGAATGCAACAGCTGCAGGAGACATTTCAGAAGGTTTCACTGATTTTCCAGAAGAAGCTTTCAGTAAATATTTCTCCATGCTGAGACGTTTTCAGTCGTAGCGGTTTGGTTTTGTTAAAGTATGGTTGTTTGCCCTCTCTAGAGGGCGCCATAGCGCCGTGCTCCGTCTCGCCGGTCCGGTCCGGTCCGGTCAGGACGGCGTGAGGCGGACCGGCAGATGGAGCTCTGCGGTGTCATAATGTCCCGATCCCGTTCGTCCCGACGAGCCTGAAGCTTCACCGACACTGAAACAGCGCCGCCACCCTATCGCTCCGTTTCTTTACACGTGCGCGCCGGTGCGCGCTCGCTCCGCCGCACCGCAGCCCTAGTCTCGTCCATCTGCTCCTCAGCCGTGACGGGAACGGAGAGCGCTGCGTCACGTGACCGGCGCTCGCTTCCAGGAAGCTCGATTAGCGGCGGCGCTCCTTCTCTTCTCACCCCGCTGCAGCTATTTACCCATAAGTCTCTGTAATCTGTTTAGAGGGCTCAGAAAGTGCTCTCTCCTCGCCGCGGCTCGTTTATCAGGCCAGATCAGAAAAAGGTCCGGAAAGTGTTTTGAATACGAGCGATCGGATCGAGTGTTTCACAGCGGAGCAGCTTTCCATGAAGCCTCGGTGGTTTGCTCGCACTGCGCCGCCGCCGCCGCCGCCGCCGCCGCCGCCGCCTTTCGTGTCTCGTCATGAACGTGGGATTTGAGATCGAGGATGTTTCCTGCTGCAGCAGACTGAGGACTGCTTCAGCTCTGATCGGCGGAGTGTGGATCACAATGATTTTTAACTGTTGCATCAATTAAAGGAGCAATAAGTCAGAAAATTACTGAAAAAGATAATAAAAATCATTCCTTTTTTCTCCTGTCGTTAAAGAAACTTTCCCTTTAAACAGTCTGTCGTCTCCATTACTGACTGTCTCGGTGAGGTTTTTTTTCTTTCAAATCAAGAATTCCGGGATGGAACAACTCTGGTGGGCGGGGCTAGACAGTCACACTTCCTGGTTCCAGGGCCAATCAGATGCCACTTCCTGAGGTTTCCAAACAAGCAGCGCAGTGATCCATATTTTATGACCAACCGTGCACGTGCACGCTGCGTGCACGAGACGCCATGCACAGCGAGGATTACTTATCAAACCATTACTTTTTGCTCCTTTAAATGTTTCCTGATCACTGCTTCCAGCACGGTGATGGACGATTGCTGCAGCTTCAGCAGTGAAGCAAATGATGACTTTTCGTCTCCTGTTGACGGACTGCAGACCGGGACCGGGTCGCCGGGGGACTGGAGACAAACTGGTCTCAAGATGAGACTCCTGATCCTGCTGGAGCCCGGTCCCAGCTGAAACTCCTCACTTCTCCATTCCTTCCCTTCAGATCCGTGATGGAGGAGGACTACATAAACCTCTTTTCCCAGCATGCCAGAGTCCTCCACAGTCAGTAATCAGCTGTTTTATGAATGTTTTCAACATGGAAGCTCAAACAGCTGGACTTCACCTTACCCCGGAACCTGGATAACAGCATGGCCGTGATGAGCAGAGACATGTGGTACATAGAGCCTGCCTTGGCGGTGGGTGGAGGTGTCCACTCGGTCATATATACGGTGCCCAAGTAAATGAAGGTCAGAGGTCATCCTTCATACCCGGTTCCACCGCCTGACGTGGAGCGGTGGTCAGCCCGTGGTTTGTGGGCGGAGCTCAGACTGATTATTCATATAGGTCATATAGGTGTGTGCGTTCTTGTATTTCTATCCTTGTTGGGGCCAAATGTCCCCACAAGGATAGCAAAACGTGGAACGACCTGCCTTGTGGGGACCTTTTTCCGGTCCTAAGTAGGAGAAACAGTGTTTTCTTGACCATGTTGTTGTTACTGAAAAAAGTAAAAGTGCAAAAACATTTCTTTAGGGTTAGGCTTTGTTGTGGTGTGGGTTAGGGTTAGGGTAAGGGTTAGGGTTAGGGGCTAGACATGAATGGGAGTCAATGGACGGTCCCCACAAGGATAGAAATACAAGACTGTGTGTGTGTGTGTGTGTGTGTGTGTGTGTGTGTGTGTGTGTGTGAGACAGACGGAGGTCACACTCGGTTCGTCGCTGGTCTTGAGACGCTCTCTTCACCCTCGTCTCACCCTCGTCTCACCCCAGGCTCACTCTTCCTGCTAACTTTAGCGTTGTTTCATCTCTCCTGCTTTCCTCCCGGTTTGTTCTCGTTTGTTTGTTTAGTCCAATATTTTTCTTTTTTCCTCCCGCAGCCAGTCTTCAGTTGTTAACACATCCAGTCCTCCGTGGCGTCGGCACATTAGCATTTCGGTTCGTGTCCCCCGTCACAACAAATATTTGTCTACGGATTGTTTTGCTCGTATTTGACAGCAGATCATCAGTGGCTGTTTGTGTTGTTCTGGGAGTGTGTGTGTGTGTGTGTGTGTGTGTGTGTGTGTGTGTGTGTGTGTGTGTGTGTGTGTGTGTGTCCAGCGGGACTGAATTCCAGTTGATTTAGCAGATCCAGTGGTTGAGAGTCCACACAGCTCCTCCTGGGGAAATATTCTCCTATTTTTATCCTTTTTTGATTTTTCATTATTTATTTTTACAGATTGCATCAAAAAGTTTCAAATAAATTAACTGTTGCTGAACTTTAGATAAAAGTACAGTTAAAAAAAAAACTGGCTCAATGTCACTTTAACCTTTAAAATCCAGATTTTTAAAGAGTGATTTATTGGTAGACGCTGCTTCATCCGTCAATCACAAAACATGAAACGAGTGAAGCCGACAATGAAACATGTCCATTGACTGAATGTCTGTTTCCATTGTAGAAAGGCTGAATTTGAGGCTAACGTTCATGAGATGACCGTATTTTGTTTTATTTCCCCGGCTCGGTTCATGTTCATCCTGCAGCTGCGACTGACTGAATTTCTTTAAGTGAAAACTCAAAACTTTGTGTTTTCTGGTTTCATTCACATGACAGCAGCACTCAGAGTCTTTTGGCTGCTGTCACAACCAGCAGGGCTAACCCCCAAATTCCACATCTTCCGTGTCCGGTCCAGTCTGGTCCGGTCCGGTCCGGTCCAGTCTGGTCCGGTCCGGTCCGGTCCGGTCCGGTCCGGTCTGGTCCGATCTGGTCCGGTCCGGTCTGGTCCGGTCCGGTCCAGTCTGGTCCGGTCTGGTCCGGTCCGGTCCGATCTGGTCCGGTCCGGTCCGGTCCGACCCCCACAGCAAATACGTTGCTATTTTAATGACTGTAGCTGATTCCACGGCCTCCGTTCCGCCACGTCCGGCTTCGTCTGGGTCCGCTCCGCTCTGTTCCGCTCCGTCAGTCCAAAATAGAGCCAAGTTCTATTTTCCTGTCCGGTCCAGTCCGTCCAGGTCTCCGTACGCATAAATTTCCACAGTTCAGAAGCACCAAACAGGAAAGAGAACTCCAACAACCTCCGGCTTTGTACAAAATAAAATCATTTTGTCTTTAATAACAACCTTAAACTGTTGAAAGACGTCTTATTTGTCCTCACATTCATTTTCAGATATATCACGAATAGACATACCATACTGATTAAAAAATACACTTTAAAAAGAGGTACAAACAAAAACTAAAACACACTTTCAAGTGTTTTGTACCAAATACATATTGAGGACCATGAATGCGTTTTATTCTGAATGGCCTGAATCTGTTCCTGGCGCTCCTCTGGAACAGAGGCGCAGCGCTGTGGGTTTGGAGAATACGCAGCGCAGCGCAGCGGACCGGACCGCAGACGGAAGATGTGGAGTTTGGGGTTAACAGCCAATCAGCAGTGAGAGCTGCACGCACAGTGCCTGCAGAGCCACAGATACACGAGCACAGAGGAGAGAAGAAAGTCCAGGTTTGTCTCCTGTCTGGCTGATTAAGCACTAAAGGCTGAATTCTCAGTGAATCACAACATATATGATGACAAAAAAAGGCCCACAAGCTTAATGCTAACTTGTATGGGAAAACCCATTGGCATGCTAACGATTAGCACAATAGTCACAGAACTTGCTGGAACAAATTAAACTGAGCAACATTTCACTGAAAAATCCAAAACACAAACTCTAATTGTTCCAGTTCTAACAGGCAGATGTTTCCTTCACTCTGAAAAATACCAACAGTAATGAAAAACTCTGGAAACCCTGCTGTTAGTGTGCAAAACACAAACAGGAAGTAGCTACGGAAGCCCCAGAGGCTTTGTTTTATTCAGTGTTTTGACACCAATATTTTCCATTTTGGTGCAAATAAATATCGGCTGTAGATTTCAGTTATCGGCCTCTTTCACTACCGACGATCGTATTGGCCCTGAAAAAAAAAAAAAGCATATGGGGCGTGGCCTGTGGGGGCGTGGCCCCATCAGCATCCTGCAGTATTTCTGCATGCAGCATCCTCTGACTCCTGGACTTCCATGACTCCGTCTTCATCTGGATTCATTTCTGTGCTTTTATTGTGAAAAGCAGGCGGTACCTGGTGCCGCTCCGTGGGAATCTGGTGCTCCGGCCTCTGGGAGCCCAGCTCTGCTCTGTCTCTGTTTCCTCTGGTTTCCTGACGGACACACCGTCCGGTTGGTCCCTGCTGGATGTTCTCTTGGCCCCAGAAACGAGCCCGTTTGCGCAGTGAGACGGTAATTTTCTGTCTGTTTCCGTGTTTTTGTCTCGACTGAAGTCTCTCTGTGGTCTCTTTGTGAATTCCAGCTCTTTAATCTCGACTTTTCCTTTCAGAGCGAGGTTTACCGTGTCGCCTTTAATCTCCTCCGTTCTTGCGCGTAAACAGATCTTCAGGTCAGAGTGTTCCTGTTTACACGGCGAGGCTCTCCGGCTGATGCGCTCATCACAAAGATAATACCGAGGCCGGCTTTCATGTTCACACGTGTCTGCTCCCGCCGGCTGCTTCGGGCCGGCAGCCAGCAGGCAGCCGAGCCGCGGGTTTCACCTCAACGCGGCAGGATGTGTCGTAGAACTAGAAAATCTCCAAGTGGGATCTCAGAAGACGAAGGTTCGTCTTTTCATGGATGAAAATTGATCAGTAATGTGGAGGCTGAGGGGATTATTACCAGTATGAATTAGCAATGGAACTGTTAGCGTCAGGGTTAGCTCTGTCGACGATGAGGTTTAGCAGATCAACCCAAAGTTGGTGTTTAGCATGTAGCATTGCTGGTGTGTGAGCCCTGAAACTCTTTAGCATGTAGCATGTAGCATGTAGCATGTAGCACGGCTCAGAGTTCCTGGGTTGAGTGAGCAGGCCGACTGAAGAGCCTCTGCTGGTCACTCGTTTATCGACGCTTCCGACGCACAAAACAGTCCCTGGAAGAACAAACACCGAGAAGCATCAGCAGAGCTGCTGCTGCTGTCCTCGTTTGGCCACGCCCCCCACCTGCAGCTCATTCATTCATTGGTGGACAACAGACTCGCCTTCATTCATTCATTGAGGTCAGGGTCAGGTCAGGGTCAGGTCAGGGTCAGGTCAGGGTCAGAGTTCCCTGCAGACCCTCACAGCTGACCAGGCTCAGCGGTCCATTAAGGCCGTGGTGTCAGGGCGCAGTGGCAGTGTTTCCCCCGTTTCCATGGAGACGGGTCCGAGCCATTTCCTGGGATCCATCGGTTCACCGATCGATCGGAGTCCCGCCTGCCGCTCCAGATCCGTCCTCTACCGGACGTCACAGTTCGGACTCGGCTGCAGTAAATCCCTCCAGATGTCAGCAGGATGAGGTGTGACTGGCCGAGCTGAGCCGGGTCCGTCCGAGAACCGGACTGCTGACATTCCTGAGAACAGAAAACACTGCTGCTGCTGTTGTGTCGACGCTGGAGTCCCTCTCTGTAGCAACAGCTGCTTCATCCTGTCAGACTCAGGTTTACTCTGCACCACAGCAACGGAAAACTAAGTAACTGGAGGGTTTCAGTTTTAGTTTTTGCTTCCTCATTTCTGTTTATGCTACTAAAATTCCAGTTTTCATTAAACGTGAATATCTAATAGTGAAACGCAGGTGGATCATTTAACCTGGTTGGACCGAAGGCAGCTGTTAAAAAATCAGCTTCAAAAAGAAGATCATGACTGAGAAGAGGTTCAATCAAACAACAGAAAATGATTAGATGACCTGTCAGTAAAAAAAAAAAAAAAAATTACAAAGACAGAGTGAAGACAAACAACAACAACAATACTACTACTATTACTACTATTACTACTACTACTACTACTACTGCTACTACTACTAATAATAATAATATTAACAATAATCATAATAATGAAGATGATCATCAAACTTGTTCCCTCAGCTTTCCAGACTCCAGTTTTCTCCAGTTTTTCTCCAGTTTTGAATAAATGTTTGAGTCTCTGCTTAATGTGGATTTGTGTTGTTTTCTTGTTGTCTTGTTGTTGTCTTGCTGTTTTCTCATTGTTGTCTTGCTGTTTTCTTGTTTTCTTGTTGTTGTCTTGTTGTTATCCGCTGCCGGATGAGCCCCCCCCCGGGGGATCAGAACACACTCCTGAACTCGTGCCTCCGTTTGGTTTGGAAGTGATTGAAGGCATTTCTGCGTTTTCTAAAGCGAACGTTTCTCTATCGGCTTGACGCTTCACCAGTTTAACGCACATATCCGGTCTGAGGTGAACAGAAATAAACTGTGAAGGATTGTCATTAGATTCATCCGCCTCAGAAAACAGAGCTGACAGCCGTCTGAGTGTGTATCGCTACAGTTCCACCCTTTGATCAATCCTGAGAGATAAACTGTCAAACAGCCGCGGTCACAGCGGAGGAGACGACATTCTGCCACAGGACTCAGTCTGAGGAGGTGGAGATGAGAAACAAAGGAACAGACGACAGTCGAGAACGTCTGACTCCGCTGACGCTCAGAGAGAGAGAGAGAGAGAGAGAGAGAGAGAGAGAGAGAGAGAGAGAGAGAGCGGAGGCAGCGGCTCGTCCTCACATCTGGAGCAGGAAGCAGAGAAACGAGGAGCAGCTGTTCTGCTTCAGCCTCCTCCGTGTCGGGGAAAAGTAACGACGGAAACGAGGAAAGCAAAAAAGAAAGAATGAAGGAAAAAAACAAGTAAAAAGGAAAATCAATGAAAAAGAAAAAAGTTAAATGAAAAAAGAAAGAAAAGAAAAAAAATTAATCATGACAGAAGAATGAAAATGGGAAAGAGAGAAAGAAAAAATAAGGAAAAAAAGAAAAACTGAAAAAATAAAAAAGAAAAGGAAATTATTTAAATATGGAAAAAAGAAATAAAGAAAAAATACAAAGAGAAAACTTAAAGGGAAGAAAAGAAGGAGACAAAAGAAAAGAAGCATCTGAAACACACAGCCAGTGTCGCTGGAAAAAACCTCAATGGGGGGGGGGGGGGGGGGGTAGGATGGCCGAGGAGGGGGGGAGACGGAGGAGGGGAGGAGGGGGGGGACGGGGGTAGGATGGTCGAGGAGGAGGGGGAGGAGGGGGGGGGAGGTGGAGCTCTCATGAAAACACACTCTGTGAAGTCCTCTGTGTCTCGGAGCTCCTGTTAGTAAAACCAGAACTCACCTGCCGCCACCCTCCACCTGCTGCTGCAGAGGAGCCACTCTCGATGTCCACGTGCACGTGAGCTCGTGAGCGTGCACGTGTGTGTGTGTCACCTCTGCTGACGCTGTTCCCCACACTGAACCATCTGACAGCAGGAGACTGATTGGCTGCTAAACGCTGGCTTCACACACACACGCACACACACACACACACACACGCTCAGTCTCGTATTTCTATCCTTGTGGGGACCGTCCATTGACTCCCATTCATGTCTAGCCCCTAACCCTGACCCTTACCCTAACCCTAACCCACACCACAACAAAGCCTAACCCTAAAGAAATGTTTTTGCACTTTTACTTTTTTCAGTAACAACAACATGGTCAAGAAAACACTGTTTCTCCTACTTAGGACCGGAAAAAGGTCCCACAAGGCACGTCGTTCCACGTTTTGCTATCCTTGTGGGGACATTTGGCCCCGACAAGGATAGAAATACAAGAACGCACACACACACACACACACACACACACACACACACACACACGTGCAGGTGTTGGCAGGTCCGTCCTGCTCCTGGTCCTGGTCCTGCTCCTGGTCCTGGTCCTGGTCCTGGTCCTCGTCCTCGTCCTCGTCCTCATCCTGGTCCTGCTCTGTCTTGGTCCTGGTCCTGGTCCTGGTCTGTCCTGGTCCTGGTCCTGGTCCTGGTCCTGGTCTGTCCTGGTCCTGGTCCTGGTCCTGGTCCTGGTCTGTCTTGGTCCTGGTCCTGGTCCTGGTCTGTCCTGGTCCTGGTCCTGGTCCTGGTCCTGGTCCTGGTCCTGGTCCTGGTCCTAATGGGAGACAGATGTGAGTTTCTGCACCCGGAGCTCCACTCTGTCCCTGAGTTCCAGATGACATGATCAACTTCACACACACATAAGAGCTCTTATGAGCTTCCTCGTCCTGTCCATTTCACATGTGCACACACACACACACACACACACTCTCACACACACTCACACACACACGGACAGTTCAGGGCCCATTACGGTGCTCTGATCAGAAGTCTCCTTGAGACGGCCGGTGAGAAGGTGAGCTGTCCTCTCCACTCTAACCACTCATTACTCAGCTCAGCGCCTGGATGAGCGGCCACGGCGCGTGTGTGTGTGTGTGTCTGTGTGTGTGTGTGTGAGCACATGCCCATCCCCCCCGTCCTACGTCCACCGCTGTCCGTCCCTCCATAAAGACAGGACGAGCAGAGCAGACAGACGACGTGTTTCTTCATGGCCGATACAGTGACTCCATTTCAGAAGACGACACTAAAGACAGGAAGCTGGGAGAGTCGGGGGGGGGGGGGGGGGGGGACGACTCGTCTGCACCACAGGAACATCTGCTTTCACTGGAGGGAATCCTGCATCTGGGCCTTGAGCACGGAGGAAGCAACACCTGTGGAAGGCGGTGACAGAGGGAGCTGTCCCTGGTCCTGACCCTGTCCCTGGTCCTGACCCTGTCCCTGGTCCTGACCCTGTCCCTGGTCCTGACCCTGGTCCTGACCCTGGTCCTGACCCTGTCCCTGGTCCTGACCCTGTCCATGGTCCTGACCCTGTCTGTGGTCCTGACCCTGTCTGTGGTCCTGACCCTCTCCCTGGTCCTGACCCTGTCCCTGGTCCTGACCCTGTCTGTGGTCCTGACCCTGTCCCTGGTCCTGACCCTGTCTGTGGTCCTGACCCTGTCCCTGGTCCTGACCCTGTCTGTGGTCCTGACCCTGTCTGTGGTCCTGACCCTCTCCCTGGTCCTGACCCTGTCCCTGGTCCTGACCCTGTCCCTGGTCCTGACCCTGTCCCTGGTCCTGACCCTGTCCGTGGTCCTGACCCTGTCCCTGGTGCTGACCCTGACCCTGGTGCTGACCCTGTCCATGGTCCTGACCCTGTCTGTGGTCCTGACCCTGTCCCTGGTCCTGACCCTGTCTGTGGTCCTGACCCTGTCTGTGGTCCTGACCCTGTCTGTGGTCCTGACCCTCTCCCTGGTCCTGACCCTGTCCCTGGTCCTGACCCTGTCCCTGGTCCTGACCCTGTCCGTCTCCGAGGAGAACCACTCCGCTGCCTCCTCCCTCCAGCAGGGGGAAGCAGAGCGGTCACAGAGGACAGCTCCATCCTGGAGGTCCCCAAGGAGTCCATGGAGGAACCGGTAGAGGAGGCTGGACGCTCCGTCAGCGGCTGCAGTGAAGCTGAGCACCAACACCAACCCAGCTTCTTCTTCTGTCCTTTGATAATCTCGGAGACGGAGTGGAGAGCCGTATTTTTCAGGCCGTCAGGCGTCCTGGATTATTATGGCGTAACGTCCAGCAGTCCAGAAAGGAGGACGAGTTGGACGTCTTAATGCTGGTTTATCAATCTTCAGAACTCACTGTGGCCGTAACCACGGCAACGCCTCATCAAAACAACAGTCTGACATGAAGGAAAAAAAAAACACTCTCTCTCCGCTTCTGTGACACACACTCACTTCCTGCCCCCCCCCCCCACCCACCCACCCCCCCCCCACCCACCCACCCCCCCCCACCCACTCATGACAGTGGTGCGTTCAGGTAACTGGAAAACGTAGGAACTCACAGAACACAACGACAACAGCAAAGACGCTACAATAATAAGTACCAGAGTAAATACTGGGGAGGATTGAGCGACATTAGCAGGCGCCACTGAATGGTCCTTCTTCTTCGTCTTTGGGGTTTTTCGGAAGCTTGTGTCCCAACAGCCACACTACCGCCATCTGGTGGCTCTGGTTCGCCCCGCTCTGCCAGGCTCCGGACTGCGGCGGCAGCACGGTTCATGCATGACACACGATGGATCGATTTTTGAGAAAATGAAAGGATATTAAGCCTGATAGTCTGAAAAGCACGGTACTTTAATCGACACATGAAATGTAATTTACACTGTCGGGAGGCGTTGATACGGTTTATGACGCCATCTTGTTTTCAGTGTGATCAGCTCGGTGTTTCCATGCTGGGATCATTGGAGTTAAACTCTCAGCTGGAGCAGTTTTCTGTGTCAAACCTCTTCTTTTCCTGACGGCTTCGGCTTTGTGACAGATCATATCAGATGTAGAGGTTTTTACTTCATTACAAAATCCCTCATGTGAATATCCTGCCTGTGTTCGACGCAGCTGTTGTTAATATTTGCTCAATCTGTTTGTGTGAACTTGCAGGTTAGCAGAGTTTTTCCAGGAGCTGGGTGAACGAGGCCTTCATGGTCACGAGGTGCTGCAGGTGCTTCCAGTCTGTCACAGGGTGGATATCGGAGAAGACAGTTATGGTCAATTTAATCACCAATTAAACTCAATTACATGTTGTTAAACCAGGGTTTTTCTCACGACGAGTGTTTTTATTGGTAATCCGACCAAATTTCCATCATCTTGAAAAGTGTGGTGTGTGATCTACGTCAGCACGTCACCGGGCCCGATAATTACCCCGTCCTCTGCCATTAGCGCCGTGAAATATGGCGACAGCCGCGGCCGTTTTAGAGTCCGTCGCCCTATAAATCCACCTGGCTTCTCCAGTCCGACGCCGCAGAGATGAATGACGCTCAGGTGTGAAAATAATACTTCCCTGTTCAATAAGGACAAAGAGCCGGGCGCCGTAATGATCTGCCTCTGCATTAACGATCCGTCTGCGTGCTAATGACTCGGCCTTCATAATGACTAAGTGATGATGTGGGAGGACCGGAGAGGAAGACGTTAGCCTCCCAGCGCGCTCAATATTTTCACAATTAGAGGTGAGATCCATCCCAGAGAAGAGAGACTCGTCCCCGCTCTTTACTTCATAATGACCAGCTGATGATGTGGGAGGAACAAAGAAGAAGTTTGACAGTGAGCTCGATCGATATCTTCTCAAACGGGGTGATTAACTCCCCATCTCCACCGCTAAAGACGCTTTTCCACCCTCAATTTGTCTGTTTTGTTGTTGAACTTGGGTAGAAATTTTAAGAATGCTGCACTAATGTGAGAAATGTGATTTGGTTCAAACATCGGGAGGATTCCAGCGGTCTGGACCGGATCCATCAAAACAGACGTGAAGGAGGACAATGGACGAAGGCCGAGGCGAGGATCCAGTCCAGCAGAAGAGACGCTGGACGCTGTACTGACGCCTGTGCACCGCCCAAAGCACGGAAGCCAGCAGAGACAGTCTGACGGTCTGGACGGAAAACCTGGGCTCTGGTTCTGCAGAAAGTCTCCGCTGACTCTGGTTCTACAGACCTGATAGAACCAGTCCTGATGCCAGATTAAACCTCCTCGGCTCGACCGGAGTCGCTGCCTTCAGTGTTTTGGCAGCAGCGTGTCAGACAGATGGTCATTATGTTATGGCTGATCAATGTCGCCCATTAAAACGCTGCTTTAAATTCAGCAGCGCTGGAATTGAGACGTCTCGACTCCCCTTTTCACCCCACTATCTCTACATCGAGGCCCTCCGTGGAGGATCCTGGCGGTTTTTAATTTCGTGCCGTCCGTCTCCGTCACGGCGGGACGCCGGGCCGACGCCCGACTTCCGACTTCACTTCATCTCCTTCATCCTTCAAGTGACGGAACGTAATGCTTCTTCGACGGCCGTGAAGGAAACGGCCACATGCTCAATAACCCGAGAAGTGATGAAGCAGGACTTTCTCTCTGAGGTCGGTCGATGCCTTCAGCGATCCGGAGATAACGGTCTCCGTCCGGATCGTTCTCCGAAGTGAATCATCAGGTAAAGTTTGTAAATACCTGAACAATTGAAACGAGGGGCGGTAAATGTTGGCGTCGTGAAGGAAAGTCCTGAGTGATTATGGGATGTTGGGGCGGCGATAACGATGTGGGCTGAACGGAGAAGAGCCTCGGCTGGAACTCTGTCGATATGAGAATGATGGAGCGAGAGATTTACTCTTCCTCTGCAGAAAACTCGAATGGAAATGTCAGTGAGGTTATTTCTTCCTGTTCCACCGATCCCCGACTGAACCGCTGCTCAGGAAATCCTCCGTTATGAATAACCCGCGCTGCTCGTTTCTGTGATGTGACGGAAGAACTGATTGTTTATTGGTAACTGTTGGAATGGAGCCGTTGAACCAGGGAACAGTAGAACACAGTTCCATCAAGGTGTTGTCTTGCTTTATGTAGAATTGAAAAGCTTTTGGAGATGTTTGTGTTTGACCTGAGCTTTCCATGATCATTTACTGGCAGTTATGATTCCTACAGATTTTTTTTTTATATATATATATTTAATCATAGTTTATTGCTCTCCATCTACTTTTTCAGTTTATTTCAATCCTGGTTTACCACGGTTACAAGTTCATTACAGTCACTACTAGTCAAGAAAATATGAGCATCATCTGCAAAAAGTGAAAGTTCATCTTCGTTTGGCCTCACAGCACAAGAAACCATTAAAAAACTGCATCTTTGATTTAGAAGCTGAATGCAGGACCCAGCAGAGTGAGACCTGAAGTGTCTGCAGCGTTTCACTCCTTCGTAAAGCAGAAGATTGAAAAAAGAAACAGGATGCGCTCGGCTCAAGAGTTTGAATCGTAGCTTTTCATGATATGACCGGAACAAGCTCAGGATCGGAAGCAGACAGTGTGATCTGAGTTCTGGAGAGGAGAGCTTCACCTGGTCCTCGACGTTCACCGTTTGCCTGGAATTTAATGGTTCGACCTTGAAAAACACAGCATGAGACGTGGAGGTTGTTCTGGAAGCAATAAGAATTTCATGATCCTCATGTTTTACCTTTGATAAAAGGATTTTTATTGGGTATTTTATGGCCTTCCACCGGATACAGAGCTGTCATCTGTCTGTGTTACATTCATTGCATCCAAATTCAATCTGAAACTGTTATTCACTATTTAGAAAAAAATCCTATTTGCTTTGTAGTTGGAATCTATGAATCCCCATTTCAGTGGACACGCCGGGTGTGGGCGTGTCCTTCTGCGGTTCCGGACCGTTTTGACAGAACCTGCCTCCAGCGTGGGTTTGTGTATCGTTACGCCTGCAGATAGCGCAGCGCTGTGCGTGCATGTGTAATGAGCCTAATGAGACGTGCACACGCTCAGATGAGCGCCGCCCCCCGGGTCCCGCGGTGAGCGGCGAGAACATGCAGTATACATGAGGCCGGCTTTGAAGACACCTATGAGCCATTAACTATTGACGAGGCCCGGCAATTACCACCAATAAGGCCTGTTATCATTCATGGAGAACAGACGATGAGGAGGAAGCAGCAACGCAAACATAGACGAGGAGTTTCCGTCTTCCTCAATCTTTCAGCTCTTTCACTCATCTCCAGGTGTTTCAGGTGCGTTTGACCTCAATGCCGCCGAATATTCCCGCCAGCAGAGGGTCAGAACACTCCGGAAAACCAGGAGTTCTCTTCTGGGTCAGGCAAACGTCGACCAGCAGGAACGAACACCCCGGGATGAGGCCGCTGCTGCGGGAGGCTGAGTGGCGACCAGTGTCCGGAATATTCCAGAGTCCAGGTTATCAGGCAGCCGAGGAAACAGAGACAGACAGTGGCAAGACAGAGGCAGTCTGAGAGGCCTGTTTCACACACACACACACACACACACACACACACACACACACACACACACGGCCCATGCTCCTGACCATAATGACTTCTTATTGAAAGTGTGACGTGACCTTAACCCCGCTGCAGCGACTCCTCCAGGCTGAAAACACATCATTTGGGTGACAACAGTGTGTGTGTGTGTGTGTGTGTGTGTGTGTGTGTGTGTGTGTGTTCATTTCTGTATTTTTCTACAGTGTCTGTGGCGAGAATCCCCGATCCGTGCCTCTAAGAAGTCATGAGGAGTTTAAACGCTTCCTGAATTCCTCATTTATCCTCGAATTAAAGCTGCCATTCTCCATTGGACCTGATTCTGGAGTGTGTGTGTGTGTGTGTGTGTGTGTGTGTGTGTGTGTGTGTGTGTGTGTGTGTGTGTGTGCCTGCAGTAATAAAGCTGTGGATCCTCAATAAGAGCGCCGGCCTGACGGAGGGGAGCGAGGAGCCACTGGCAGCAGGGTGAAGTGAAGTAATACAAATGCTAATGTGGCTCCGCTCGTCCCCCGCCGCCGCCGCCCCGCTCTCGTCCCTCGCTCGCCCTCCTCCCGCTCCCGTCCCTCGCTCGCCCTCCTCCTGCTCCCGTCCCTCGCTCGCCCTCCTCCCGCTCCCGTCCCTCGCTCGCCCTCCTCCCGCTCTCGTCCCTCGCTCGCCCTCCTCCCGCTCTCGTCCCTCGCTCGCCCTCCTCCTGCTCCTCGCGTCGGTCCTGCCGGTCCGGCCGTGTTGCGGCCGACTGCAGCTCCAGACGCCGTCTCCGTCAGGCGGCTCGCCGGACGGCCTCCTCTCTGTCTCCATGTTGGTTTTCCAGCTGCTCCTCGCCGTTCCCTCCCTCGCCGCGGCCGTCAGGACTTCCTGTTTCACAAAGTCCTTCAAAAATAAAGGCTTTAGCAGAGGGAAGTACTTTTGGTAGCTTTGCAGACGAACGGAACGACGGCCACGGCGGTCTTCAGAGGGAGTTTGTGACTCGGATCTGAGTTTTCAGACTTTCTCTGGTGACAGCAGAACATGCAGATGTAGAGTTTACTGATCTAAGAGGACGTTCTCACGCTGCAGCTCCGTTCGAATCAAATCCGGTTCTGCGTCGGGATTATGGGGTATTTGGGTTCAGCTGTGTTCCGGCTCGCCTTCGCCCCGGGCTGGACTTCACCGGGAGCAGAGCTGAATCCGCTGCTGGTTCTGAATGGTTCCTGCGTTTGGGGGAACCTGAAGACGTGACCTCTGGTGACCTCTGGTGACCTCTGGTGACCTCTGGTGACCTCTGAACCCTGAAGGACGACCTGCTGCTCCGGACCTGGAGCCGCCTGCCGTTCTGGATCCGTCACTCAGGAGAGGAATCATCAGGAGCGGCTGCGGCGCCACATTTTTCCCTTTTTTTGCCGCCGTGTGTCGGTTCTAAGATCGTTTGTGATTCTCTGAACTTTCTGCTCTTCCAGCCGCCGGTTCGATTTTTCAGAAGGATTTGGACCCACTGAGTTACAGAACAAGCTGAATTTCCCGCCATACTTTCACCCACTTCTCCTCCTGACCACTAAAGTGCAGTCAGATGTGAAAAACACATTTCAGTTGGACGGTTACTGTAATGAGACACTTTCAAAATAAAACAAGACACTGGAAAAAAAAAACTGTCTGAACCAGGGATGGTCTGATCCGGTATTCTGGATCGGTGTCGGGTCCCAGTTGGTCTAAACGGCTGCATCGGATTCTGGAATTCCTTGATTTCCAGGAAATGTCCGGCAGGAGCTCTGCGGCACGTCTGAACACCACCGCTGTTTCAGATGAAGTGGTGTCCCTGCTGGCTGGTGACCCACTGACACTCACAAACACCTGATCAAACGCCGTTCGCCAGGACAGGGAGCCGTTTTTAACGTCTGCTTTCACAAGCAACAGGAAGTCGGTCACCAGTTGACAGGGGAACCAGTTCATCCGTAACACCCAGTGTCCAGCTCCACAGAACCCGATTCTAAACTGACAGAATCTCATTAAACGCTCCTGTTTTGCTGTTTGCTGTTCATCAGTGGAAGTGTCGACGACGGGACGCAGAACGGCGCCGCGAAGCGTCGAAACGACAGATGAAACCTCTAAAAGGACAAAGTTGAGTCATTTTATCTCACATGTGTCTGTATTTCAACCTGGAAGCGTCATCAGACACGACGCAGCGCTGACATGTGACGTCCTTCATTCTGGAAAAACTCTTCTTGAAGACTGAGTTTCAGACGAAGCAGCTTCCTCCTCTTCCTTCTGCTGCGTCTGGAACACGGCCGTCAGTCGTCACACGCCATCAGACTGGCTGCAGTGTTGTGTGTGTGTGTGTGTGTGTGTGTGTGTGTGTGTGTGTGTGTGCTCGCCGTACAGAGCAGCTCACAGCTGAAGATCACAGATCTGGAGACTCACCGTCCATCTTTGATATTCCTTCTCTCACACACACACACACACACACACACACACACACACACACATTAACATTCCGGGGGTGTCGCAGATGTTTAAGCGGGGTTAAAGGTCAATCGCGGTGTGAATCGGCACGCGAGAGCAGCAAAGGGAATAATGAGTGAACGGCGGAGAGGTGGAGCAGAGGTGATGGAGGGAGGGGGAGGGGCAAACGGTGGGTTTGATGAAGAGAGAAAACTTAAGAGAGGTGAGGAGGAGGAGGAGGAGGAGGAGGAGTGGAGGATGAAGGATAACAAGGGAGGGATGAGAGGAAGGCAGATTTCATATCAGCGCCTGACCTCCTTTTAGCTCCGCTAAATGAGACGAGAGATTAAAGACATGGACGGAGGAGGAGAGGAGAGGGGGAGGAAGAGGATGGGGGGAGGAGAGGAGGGGGGGAGGGGGGGGTTCAGCATTAGAGAGGAGGAGAGGGAGAGGGAGGGAGGGGTGATCAGGGGGGACATGTCTCTCTGTTTGGGATGAAATGAAAAAAACGAGGCAATCAAGGAGAGGAACTCAGAGAAAGATAAATTAGAGAGAGAGAGAGAGAAATAGAACGAGAGAGAGAGAGAACGAGGGAGAGAAGGAGAGGGAGAACATGCAGAAAGAGATGTTTTGAGCTTAATCTTAACAGAACGTCCAATTTATTCTTGTAACTGATGCATTAAGAAGATATTCTGGCCTCTTAATGAAGTGTCAGGAGAGACATGTTTACACACACACACACACACACACACATGCACACACACACACACACACCATGACTGCATGTGGAAGGTTTGTTTACAGAAATGTTCCCTCTCCAGTTGGGATCGTCGTTTAGCTTCAGCTGCAGGATGTGCCGACTCTTCCGAAAAAAGGACAATCTCGCCGGGACTGTGGACGATCTGACACGCAAGATGGATTTGATCACAGAGGGTTAAACTCAGCTTCCGTCTGAACAACAGTTGAGAACCAGCGAGAACCGGAAAGTCAAACGGCTCCTTCCACCAGAACAAGACACCAGGAAACCTTCTGACTGCGTGCGGCGCCCCCTGGAGGTCAAAACAATCCCCCGAAGAAGATAACGGACGATGTGATCGCTCTCCGTCTCCCTCAGCAACTTAACCAGAAACTCAACCAGCAACCTAACCAGCAGAGACGTTTGGAGCAGCAGAGTTAGGTTTAGTTACTGGTTTCTGGTTAAGTTGCTGGTTTATGGTTAAGTTGCTGGTTAAGTTGCTGGTTTCTGGTTTAGTTGCTGGTTAAGTTGCTGGTTCCTGGTTTAGTTGCTGGTTAAGTTGCTGGTTTCTGGTTAAGTTGCTGGTTCCTGGTTTAGTTGCTGGTTCCTGGTTTAGTTGCTGGTTCCTGGTTTAGTTGCTGGTTAAGTTGCTGGTTTCTGGTTAAGTTGCTGGTTCCTGGTTTAGTTGCTGGTTAAGTTGCTGGTTTCTGGTTTAGTTGCTGGTTTCTGGTTAAGTTGCTGGTTAAGTTGCTGGTTCCTGGTTTAGTTGCTGGTTAAGTTGCTGGTTTCTGGTTAAGTTGCTGGTTCCTGGTTAAGTTGCTGGTTAAGTTGCTGGTTTCTGGTTAAGTTGCTGGTTTCTGGTTTAGTTGCTGGTTAAGTTGCTGGTTTCTGGTTAAGTTGCTGGTTTCTGGTTAAGTTGCTGGTTAAGTTGCTGGTTTCTGGTTTAGTTGCTGGTTTCTGGTTAAGTTGCTGGTTAAGTTGCTGGTTTCTGGTTAAGTTGCTGGTTTCTGGTTAAGTTACTGGTTTCTGGTTTAGTTGCTGGTTAAGTTGCTGGTTTCTGGTTAAGTTGCTGGTCTTATTCCAGCTGTCTTGTTCTTCCAGGACCTCATCTGCAGTTTTTCTTACGCGCCGTTGCGACGTTGCTGACGTTGCCGATGTTGCCGACACATGACACATCTTGAAACCCGACATCTGAAGCGCAGCGAAAGTTTTCAGTTCTCACTGGAAAACGTTTTCGTGTGAACGGGGCAGGAGACTCTCTGGAGACTCTCAGTGACTCAGACCCAAACGGTCCAGAACCCCCGGCCTGCTGGGTTTGTTCCGGATCAGGAGCTTCACGGGGAAAACACCCGCCTGCTCTCTGGGCTCACAGTGAAACACGTCTGAACATCTGGAAGCACAAACCAAGCAGCCTGGAACCAGCTCAGCTTCGCAGCGTCTCAGCGGCAGCGAAGGGCATGTGAAGGTCACCGGCGTACCGGCGCCGTGACACGCTCCGCCGACGGCCCGCTGGAATTCTCGCCGCCGAGGGAAACTCGGGGGAGGAATGTGAGCAGAAGTGTGTGAGCCGGTGGCGTGTAGGAGGACTGATCTGCTTCCACAAAGCCGTTCCATCACTCTGCAGAAGACTGTCGCACGGTGTGTTTTCTGAGGCTGTGTGTGTGTTAACCTGTGTAACGGCAGGCGAACGGCGAAGGTGCAGCAGAGCAGAAGAAGAAGAAGCAGCTGGTCACATGAGCAGATGTGACCGACCTTCTACCTGCTCTTCAAACGAGGAACTCTCCTCATCGCTTCAGTTTCTGTGGATTTCCGTGTCGATCCAGGGAGAGGAGGCCGTGTGGGAGCGGAAAGATTCAAACCAGGGCTTTGCATGAATTATGCTGTTCAGCGGAGGAGGATTTACTGGAACTGGACTCTTTCCACGTCCGCCGGCTTGTGCTGGTCTTGGAATGATTCGATGGAGGAACCGAGACCCTTCAAGACCACAATGAAGCGCTGTACCGACAACCTCTGAGGGGGGCGCCGCCGGTCAGGTTCCCGCCTGTCGGCCACCGGACCACATCTCCAGCAACCCCGTCCTGGAGACTGGTGGGACGTCCGGGTGTCCAGTCAGGACCGTGGACGGATCTCTGGATCTGGACCAGGACTCAGGGTTATTCAGTCGGATGAATTCCATATTGAATAAAATGATTTATCAGACTGACTGAAGAAGCCAGAAGAGCACGTAAACACACTGGCTGCAGACCGGCTCAGAGCTCCACCAGACCGAAGCAGGTTCAGACCAGCAGGATCTGCCGGGAACCCATCTTCAAACAGGCGCCGATCCTGCGCTCGCTCCTCAGAGACCCTCCTCCTCGTCCGCCGTCTGGCCGTCGAACGTGAACGAACGCAAGTTTACGCTCCTGTGTTCTGAAAGGCGTTGCTATGTGAGCGCACGTGAGCGCACGTGAGCGCGTGTGAGCGCACGAGATGTCTGCCACGTTTAAACGAGACAAATATTCCAGCCTGGATATTTCTGCACTGCATGAGTGTGTGTGTGTGTGTGTGTGTGTGTGTGTGTGTGTGTGTGTGTGTGTGTGCGTGGTAAAACAGATGACTTGTCACGTCTGTCTCCCAGGAAGTGCATCTTCATTAGTAACCAATCAAAATCCAATTACGGCCGGTATCTGGGCGTATTAGAGGCCCCGGCATTAAGATGATACGCTGTGTGGAAATATTTCCAATCACTGCAGACTTTAATTACCGCCCCGGAGCAGCCAGACCACTCTTTAAGGACGAGGGCGCCGGCTGAGGCGAGGAGGCCGAGCGACGGAGAGAGCGGAGACGGAGGCGTGGAACCAGCGTGGATGGCGGGAGGGGGAGGGGCGGCGGCGACTCTCTTTAGGGGGGATTCTCCCGTAAACGTCTCATTTCATCCTGTGTGTTGCTGCTAAGAGGCCTGTTTTCAGGCTGGGTGAAGACGGGCGCCTGCAGGGACACACACACACACACACACACACACACACACACACACACTCTAATAATCCATTTATGTTAACCGACAGCGGCGGCGGCGGCGACACTTCATCAGTCAGGATGGTCGAGTTTGCAGAATGTTGGTGTCGCCAGACAGTGACAGCAGAAAACAATGAAGTCAAATAGGAAGCAGTCGCAGCGTGACGGTTCGGCGGCGTGGCGATTCAGAGGCGTTACAGTTCGGCGGTGTGGCGATTCAGAGGCGTGGCGATTCAGAGGCGTGGCGATTCAGAGGCGTTACAGTTCGGCGGCGTGGCGATTCAGAGGCGTTACAGTTCGGCGGCGTGGCGATTCAGAGGCGTGGCGATTCAGAGGCGTTACAGTTCGGCGGCGTGGCGATTCAGAGGCGTGGCGATTCAGAGGCGTTACAGTTCGGCGGCGTGGCGATTCAGAGGCGTGGCGATTCAGAGGCGTTACAGTTCGGCGGCGTGACGGTTCGGAGGCGTGGCGATTCAGAGGCGTTACAGTTCGGCGGCGTGACGGTTCGGCGGCGTGGCGATTCCTATAACTTTCTGAGTATTACGACCTCACTGGACAACCTGAGCAGGAGGATCAGGTCGGTTCTGAACGACAATAAATGTTGTTTCCATAAATTGTGGAATAAATGTGATGTTGGGTTTTCTTCACATTCAGAAAAGAATTCATTAAAAATGAACGGCCTGCAGAAGCATCTCTACTGACTCTGTAAGTCACTAAAGTGCATAAAACTTCATGATCATTGGATCAACGCTGCATTTCAA
>NW_021941248.1:93927-98927 GCF_902148845.1 Salarias fasciatus
CACCCCCCCCCCAACCCCCCCCCCCCCCCCCCCCCCCCCCCCCCCCCCCCCCCCCCCCCCCCCCCCCCCCATCCCTCTCTATTCATGCCCAGCTCTTTTCAGAAGTAATGAATGCTGTAATCTGGAGAGGGAGATGATTTCATCCGCAGCTTTTAGCTGCTGGACGGAGCATGAAAGCCTCCGTCTGCACGTCCAGCATGGCGTTCCCTCCGGGAGCCTGTTAGCCACACGGCTGGCTTCGCTCTCAAAGAAAATTACTTTTCTGACCATCAAAACCGGGGTATCAGTGTGCAAGGGACCACAATTAGCGGCTAATTTCTAGAGAACAGTAATCTCTGCTGGGATTTTCTTCTTCATTTCGGTCCATGCAAATCCAGCATGCTTGTAAAAGTCAAGTACAAATCACATTTCCACACTTCGACATGTGTTGATGAAAGCAGTCCTGTGTCTTTCTGCCATGAATTGGTTTCAAATTGAATGGAGGCCATTAGTTTATACGGCGACGGCTGCTGGACGGACGCAAACAGATATTTGGTTTCATATTTGTCCAACAGCTCCTCTGAAAATCCCCCACAATGCCTCTGAGACGGACCGAGTAGGAGTCGTAACTGTTCAGAGGACATCCTGCAAAATGAAGCAAGAGGAGAAGCTGGTCGGCTGGACGGGTGGACGGGTGGACGGACGGATGGATGGACAGATGGGTGGATGGGTGGAAATATCCTTCAGCTAGGATTTGCCCAAGAAATTACAGACAACCGACGCTCCCACTCCGGAGATATTCTCATTTCAACATCAGCTTTTCAATGTTTTCTCTTCCATCAAGGCGTGAACAGTCTTCTGATTTCACTGAAAGCCAGGGCTAAGCCGCTCCTGGTTTTTATCTGTACGCTTATCTAAAACATTAGTGTCAAACACATTTCAGTTCAGGTTTCACATTCAGCTCTGTTTCATCCTGAGTGGGCGGAACCGGAACAAATGATGACCTTTAAATTCAAACGGTGAAGTTTTTCTTCGTTGTGGTGCAGAATACACGTGATGAAAAGGTCGATATTCTCATAAAACCAAACAGTTACTACAGAAAATGACTCCAATCTCAACATAAAGGCAATTTTAATTATTTAAAATCAGTGAGACGTCCTGAAACGTCTCCTGCAGCTGTTGCATTCTGGGTGTTTTTCCAAACTCTCCCTGATACCATGGCTCTAAGGCTAGCTTGATAGCATGTAGCTGGTTTCATAGCAGGTAGCTAATTTGATTGTTTGTTGCTAGCTTGATAGCAGCTAGCGAGCTGTCACGGCGGCTGAGCTCTCTCTGTCCAGTTGTGTCCTTGTCTTGTTGGCCAGTTTTGGCTCATGTTCCTCATGTTGGACACCTCTGGACTAACCTCTTTAAAAACAGCAACACTAATACCTTCATGTTTCTGAAACGCAGAAGCTAAGAACATTTTTAGCCAAAACCTTCTGATTTGTTCAGAGAGGAGCAAGTTCTCAGAAGTGACTTCAGGACAGGAAGCTGGTCATTTTGACAGTGGTTTGAAGTTTGTCGTTCTTGTCAAATAATTAGTGAAAAAATGGCAAAATATATTTTAAATTTAGAAAAACAGATGAAAGTCCACTATAAAAACAAAACACAGCAAAATGAGAGTAAGTGATCAACATTCCTACTGAATTGAACAAATGAAGAGTTGATGAAGCTTCCTGCAGCAGAGATCCTCCGTGCGCTCGCCGTTTCAGCTCGGCTTCGTAGCGATCACGTTCTGTGTCTTTATCCCTCATTGATCCGGGCGTCACGGCGTTGAAACAGGAAATCGCCGCCGATGTTATTTGACTGAAATGCCAGAGCTTCCTGGAGGTCAAGGCATCGCAAATGAAAAGAGCAGTGTGAGGAGAGAATACAGATCAGGACCCAGGGAAGGAAGAACCAGGACGGGGTCTGGACTCAGACCAGGCCAGAATCCAGCTCCAGACGTGTCTGAGGGGTGGAGGACGGCTGAGACCAGTCCCTCCGTCAGGGTGGGGTCGGGGTGGGGTCGGGTGGGGTCGGGTGGGGTCAGGGTGGGGTTGGGGTGGGGTCGGGTGGGGTCGGGGTGGAGGTGGAGCGGGTCAGCCTGGCTCCATGCTGTTGATTCTCTATCAGCCTCACACTCATCAGCTGATTGAGACGCATCAAGAACACCTGCAGACCTGCACCATAGAGCGGGGGTGTCAAACATCAGGCCCGTGAGCCCCAACAGGCCCCAAGAGACTCCAAGACGGTCAAGCAACCAAGTGAGAGGTCAAACATGCGAAGAGGATGTTTTTTTTTTCTTTTTTTTCTTGTTTTTTTTTTTAAGTGTTTTTGGACTCACAGCAACACTGATGTGTCTGAAGCCACGGACCCAGTGGGACTGGCTCAGAGAATCCCTCTGAGGGATCCTGCAGCCAGATCCGTCCTGGACCTTCAGATCCATCCAGCGTTCTTACCCATAAAGCTCGCTGCACAAAACGAGCCCCAAACTCTGCGCAGCGGCTCCTCTGAGCCAAAGCTGGGACCTCTACACAGTTTGCGAAGGGAAAAGTGTGTGTGACTCTGCGGTCCTGACCGCCAACAGAACAGCTGCCGTCCAGGACCGCACCACTCAGAAACACTACGAGGAGACGAGAAAGCAGAAGGAAACGGAATGAAAGTCCTTTACAGAAATATACTGACCGACACAACTGATTATTAAATATAAATTATATATAACAGAAATACAATCGAAGACACATATAATTAAGTAATAGATATAAGCTGACAGATATAAATCAAATATAATTTACATAACGATCCAAGACAGATATAATGAAATAAATAACAGATATAAAGATATACATTATATAAAGAGATAATTACGATATACGTTCAGGACGGACAGATATGAACACTATACTGATAACAGATATAAGCTCCTTATAATTTAAATCTACATGTCAGACAGAGTGAGTGGTGATGAGCACATGAGGGGAGACACTGAGGAAGTCACGTTCAGAGGCTTTGGAGTGTTTCCATCCTGAACCCTCACCTTTCTACGTCTTCTACAATAAACACTCCATCAATGGTTCAAAGGGAGAATCAGACACATCACGGAATAAAAACTCTACAGTGTCTTTGTCTCTGCTCTGCAAACACACACTGTCACTATGACATAAGAATTCTCATGATACACACTTCAAATTGTTCTCAATAAACGGCAAATTGACACAGAAAGTGTTTGCTGTGTAGCCATGTCTGACCTCTGAACCCGAATCCTCCGGGTTCTCAGCCTCTCTGAGCTGCAGCGGGTTAAACCTGTCGACTCCAGAGGAAAACTGCTGTGATGAAGCCTGGACGCTCCGTCAGGCTGTGAGACCAGTTCACTACATTTTTATGTTAAGTCTTTGTTTTAAGGTGTTTCTGCCATGTTGAGACTCACTGAATTATTTCAGCTCTCCTTCAAGTGGGACCCTTTCCTTCCCTCCAGCAGCAGAGTCCCGACGGCTCTGGTCCTGCTCCACTCAGTGTCTCCGTCTGTCCCTCTGCTGTGTCCTCCAGAGAGGACGGCAGCCCGGCTGTCCTCCTCCCCATGAGGGTCCAGCATCAGCTCAGACCTCCACAGCAGCAGGTCCTCCTGCGGCGGCGTCTCGGCTGCCGGAGACTCTGGTTCTGCAGCGAGACGCTGATCGGCTGGAGAGGAAAAGCTGCGTGACTCTGAATGTGCATTAAAGAGTAAACGCCATGATTCTGCTCACTGCTGCTCGTTGAGCCGATCAAAAAGTGTTTTTCTATCGTCTTCATTTGTTTCTTTATGTTTGGAATAAGATTTAAAATGTTGCTTTTATATATATATATATATATATATATATATATATATATATATATATATATATATATATATATATATATACTGTATGTATATTTGAGTGCTTCAACCGCAACCCGCCCGAATGTCATTAAAATCTTAATTTTCCGACTCGTCCTCCGCCCGGTCCGCGGTTACCTGCAGGCTCCGCTGCGCCTCACCCTCTAATGTACCCACATTTCATTCATGAGTTCATCTGCACACCATATATGGTGCCAGGGGGTGGAGTTGGGGGGATTGTGGGTGGGGTCGGCCACCGTCACGTTCTCCACAGGATTTGAAACCATTACTTGGAAATTGCGAACAGCTGTGTGGCGGAGTTTTTATTTTGACTCCGACATTTTCAGCTCCATCCTGGACCTTCCTGTCAGCAGAAACACTGAAAACCATGGGTTTGTTTTTTGCATCATCTACATGTTTCACTGTGTGTTTTTGCTGATCTTTAATCTTCACTGATGCTGATGTTTCTAGTTTAAAACCAATCTGCTGCTTTTCCATCATGAAGACTTTCTTCCTGCATCTGACTCTAGAAAGTCTTCGTTAATCAAGGAATCTTACATTTTTTACCCTCCCATCCAGCTGCCCTTTCTTTCTGGGCTATTGATTATGTATTTATTTATTTATTTATGTATTTATTGTATTTATTTATTGTATTTATTGCAGTGATGAGGGAAATAAGGATGATTCAGGGTTTAGTAAAATTTCCCAGGTGCAGTTCAGGAGCAAAAAAAATTGAAAAAAAAAAAGAAAGTCACTGAAGCTTTTACAGCTGAATAATATGTGCAGTCATGAATGGAAGGAGAGTTTGTGTCGTTCAAACAGGGTCCAGACGTTCCCCACGCCGTCCCTCTGCTCCTCGTTTTGAGGTTCAGACTTTAAGATTCACTTGAGGAAAATGTGAACTTTTCCCAGCAGTCGTTGGAAAGACGCCGCTGAGTGGATCTGAGCGTTCACTGTCCGGCCGTGAACCGGCGCTTTGGCCTCGCTGCTCATGCGACCCTCTGCTCGGTGTGAAGACGTCTTCGGGACTCGTCCGTCCAGACGAGTGAATGAGTGACTCCTTCCCCTCCAGAACCTCGTCCCGCTGCCATCGCTCTGAGCGGCAGATAAACACTTCCTCACTTCACCTGCCGAAGAGCTCGCT
>NW_021941248.1:101427-126427 GCF_902148845.1 Salarias fasciatus
AAAACAGATGAGAACCAGCAGCCCTGAGAGAACCGTCCAGCACGGAGAACCAGCAGCCAGATGTGCTGAGACGACATTTCAAGAGGATTTTTTTAAAAAGTTGCAGAATTCTTGTCAGTTTGACTCCAGAGAATCGATTTAACCGCAGAAAATGTTCAAGTTTTACGTTCCGATGATAAAACAGAGAAATAAACACTCAGATTAACTCAGATTTAACACAGAAAAGAGGCTCATGCAGAGAAACCGGCGCTGCCGAAACACACACACACACACACACACACACACACACACACACACACACACACACACTCTTCACCCACCTGCAGCCATGCTAGTTAAAAGCTTTGCGATTAGATGCTCTGGTGTCGGGTTTCGCTCTGAAGAGCCTGCGGGAAGTGGAGCCGCTCGCCGTCGGCGGGAAAACATCACGCTTCCATTCCGGGAACGCCGGAGCGAGCGAGGCGGTGACCGGCAGCAGGGATGGACGGACGCAGGCGGCGGCGGCGAGAGTGCAGGAAGAACGGTCCGCCGTAATCACTTTATCTGACACCGCTCTGCCGCTCCCTCGCTCGCCCTCTCCTCACCTCACCTGCCCTCTCTCTTTGGTTATTTGACTCCGGACTCGGCTAGGCTCTCCACGTCCTCCTTTCTCCTCCGTCCATCCATTCACTTATCTGTCCATCCATTCACCTGTTCACCCGTCCATCCATTCACCCGTCCACCGTAATGCGTCTCTGAGTGAGTGACCCTCTGGAAACTCGGCCGGTCGCACGGCTTCCCCCAGCCGCCACCCGGGACGGGTCGCTTATGGTCTGGAGGCAGCAGAGAGGAAGACGAAGCTCGATCCTGCAGAACCAGGCCCAGAGGAGGAGAACCCTGCAGAACCAGGCTCAGAGGAGGAACCTGCAGAACCAGGCCCGGAGGAGGAGAACCTGCAGAACCAGGCTCAGAGGAGGAACCTGCAGAACCAGGCTCAGAGAAGGAGAACCTGCAGAACCAGGCCCGGAGGAGGAACCTGCAGAACCAGGCTCAGAGGGGGAGAACCTGCAGAACCAGGCTCAGAGGAGGAACCTGCAGAACCAGGCTCAGAGGAGGAACCTGCAGAACCAGGCTCAGAGGAGGAGAACCTGCAGAACCAGGCTCAGAGGAGGAACCTGCAGAACCAGGCTCAGAGGAGGAACCTGCAGAACCAGGCTCAGAGAAGGAGAACCTGCAGAACCAGGCTCAGAGGAGGAGAACCTGCAGAACCAGGCCCGGAGGAGAACCTGCAGAACCAGGCTCAGAGGAGGAACCTGCAGAACCAGGCCCGGAGGAGGAGAACCTGCAGAACCAGGCTCAGAGGAGGAACCTGCAGAACCAGGCTCAGAGAAGGAGAACCTGCAGAACCAGGCTCAGAGGGGGAGAACCTGCAGAACCAGGCCCGGAGGAGAACCTGCAGAACCAGGCTCAGAGGAGGAGAACCTGCAGAACCAGGCCCGGAGGAGAACCTGCAGAACCAGGCTCAGAGGAGGATAACCTGCAGAACCAGGCCCAGAGGAGGAGAACCTGCAGAACCAGGCTCAGAGGAGGAGAACCTGCAGAACCAGGCTCAGAGGAGGAGAACCTGCAGAACCAGGCCCAGAGGAGAACCTGCAGAACCAGGCCCGGAGGAGAACCTGCAGAACCAGGCTCAGAGGAGGATAACCTGCAGAACCAGGCCCAGAGGAGGAGAACCTGCAGAACCAGGCCCAGAGGAGGAACCTGCAGAACCAGGCTCAGAGGAGAACCCTGCAGAACCAGGCTCAGAGGAGGAGAACCCTGCAGAACCAGGCCCAGAGGAGGAACCTGCAGAACCAGGCTCAGAGGAGGAGAACCTGCAGAACCAGGCTCAGAGGAGGAGAACCTGCAGAACCAGGCTCAGAGGAGGAGAACCTGCAGAACCAGGCCCAGAGGAGGAGAACCTGCAGAACCAGGCCCAGAGGAGGAACCTGCAGAACCAGGCTCAGAGGAGAACCCTGCAGAACCAGGCTCAGAGGAGGAGAACCCTGCAGAACCAGGCCCAGAGGAGGAACCTGCAGAACCAGGCTCAGAGGAGGAGAACCTGCAGAACCAGGCCCAGAGGAGGAGAACCTGCAGAACCAGGCTCAGAGGAGGAGAACCTGCAGAACCAGGCTCAGAGGAGAACCCTGCAGAACCAGGCTCAGAGGAGGAGAACCTGCAGAACCAGGCTCAGAGGAACGGTCCCTCCTGAGCTCAGGCTCCCTGTTTCCGTCGCTCTGATCTTAGTTTTGTTTTCTTGACGACCGTCTCTGTTTAGATCTCTCCTCTCTTCAGTCTGAACGGCGCCGCTGTTCTGGGTCCTGTTCCTGCCGGCCAGACCAGCAGAACCTAGATCTGAGTTTTACTGGTGAGTCCACCCAGAGGCAGCCTGGAGGGGACCGGAGACGTGGCGTCCCGGCGCAGACGAGGCGTCTTCAGCGATTAACGGAGCGGTCAGAACAGAACCAGGCGGGTAACGGGCCGATCGGCCGGATCAGGAACGCCGGCCGGGACGTGAGGATTTGGTTGACAAATGGTCCAGGAGGAGGAGCTCAGGACTGTGGGGCCGGCTGAGGCGTGGCTCGGGTCGAATACGGCGGCGTTTCCATCGCCGAGAGAAACGAACAGAACCTCAGTTTGGTCACGAAGAGCCTGCATTTCCAGAAATCTCCGAAAAGGTTTTCTGCTCTCTTGAGGATTTTCTCCAGGCGTGTCGATCAGGAAGGAAATCACTACAGTGGAAAGGAAACGCTTTGTCCTCAGTAGCGTTCAACGTTACAGACCAGGGTTGCCAGGTTGGGGGGGTTTCTGTCCAGTCGGGCTTCTTCTGAACTCACTGGGCTGGAAAACAAGAATGATGAATTTACTTCCAGTCAGCTGGATTCAGATTCAGTCTGTTTGCTCCGGTTTCATTGGAGAAGTGTTTCTCGGCTGTAATGATCCGGCGGTTGAGAGTCAGTCTGTCGACTGTTGTCTGGTTGTTGTGTCTGTGCGGAGCCTGTTCCTGCTGACTGTGGTCTGGTTGTTCTGCTGCAGCTGTGTGTTCATGGCGAACTGATAAGAGTTAGTTATTGAGTCGGGCGGGTTTTACATCATGTTTGGACCAGAAACTGAGTCAGATCTGGCAACCCTGAGCCTGACCGGTCCGCTCCAGGGTGTGAACCAGATTCACGGCGTACGAGTGAAATGCCAGTCAGTGGGAACTGTCTGCAAATCACAATTGAACTTTGGGGAAATTGAGAAAATATTGCTTTTATTTTAGCTGTAATGGAAACAGCCATTGAGTTAAATCAGCTGCTTAATACAAAGTATTATACTGGTATTATACAAGTTATACAAACACACACACACACACACACACACACACACACACACACACACACCACACACGGCAGCAGTTGGCAGGCACAAACTGAAATGTTCTAGTTTATATTCCTGCTCTCTTCACCTCTGCAGTGATCAGATCATCTGGTCGAACATTAATATCCTGTCTGCGATTTGATCTGTCCGCTCAGGTTCTTCTCTCCGGCTGTCGTGTGTGTAACGAAACGACGACAGATTTCTGTTTATTAAAGGCGCAGTGTGTAATCCATATCATCAGGGTTCCTCTTATGCAGACACCAACATCCAAATCTCCCATGATGCACCAGTCAGCAGTGTCTGGGATCAGCTGGGACTCGCTGCAGTCACTGATTTGATCGGTTAAAGGCGAGTTTAGCCGTGCAGTTCCAGTTCCTCCCACCAGACGGCGTGTTGAGTCACTTTAATTTGTTGAAATGATCGTATCAGTTTCGTTTTGAGACCAGCTGATCCGTTTCAGTTTCTTGGCGTTCCTGCGTTTCTCTGTGTTTTTGTTCCTCCAGACTGCATTTTTGTGTTTCTGCGACAAAACAGGACCAAATACACACCAGTCCAGTTAGCAGATGTGTGTAAATGTGTGTGTGTGTTCGGCAGCCCTTCCCTTCGTTTTTCTCTTCCTTTTCTCGCCTCCGTTGTGGTTTTGCTGGATTCACTGAACGTCTGGTGATCGTTTTCAGACGGCGAAGCTTTTAGAGCGGCGTTAGTGAGCGAGCGCAGCGGAACGAAGGGCTTGATTCTCTTATTTCAAAACGAGGGAAGCAGATTTGGACAAACAGCAGAGACGCCGCTGTGTGAGGCGCTGCTGGGATTTTTACCAACAACCGAGGTTTTCCAACAAGTGCCACCGCGTCCGCCGTCCAGCGGGAGCAGTTTGACACAACAGATGAACCGTTTCTCAACAGAACTGAGTCAGGCTCCGTTCACACTCCGCCCGGCGCCCGGAGACACTGACACCGCAACTTTTTGAAAATGGTTTCCAAGGTGGAACTGATGCCGTCTCCATGGAAACAGGGAAAAGGCTACTTTGAACAAGATGCTCCGTCTTCGTGGTTACGGGAGGAAATGCAACTTTTGAAAGACATTCTGACTCCGTCGCCATGTAGACGGAGGAAAACACAACCTTTTCAAAGTGCTTCACTTCATTTTGTTTAAACGACAGGCCTTTAAAACGTGATGTTTTGAAAATGTTCCGTCTCTGTGGAAACGTGTTGTTGGTGTTGGGTGTATTTTACTGTGTTCTCCGTGTTCTCCGTGTTCTCTGTGTTCTCCCACTGTTCGAGCTTTTCCCTGAATTTCCTTTACAGAAACAGTTTGCTGTTGGACAGAAACCTGCCGTCTCAGTCTCAATGCGCCGCTCTCTCGTGGAAGCTGGTCTGCTGAGCCACTTTTCAAAAGTAACACCATCCTTCAGAAACGCGTCCCACACCGAAACCTGGATCTGGGAACAAACGAGCGGCGCTGAGCGAAACGCAGAGCTTCCCCGAGGCGAGGCGGCGCTGCTGCGTTTATAATCCTCTGTAAACAGAAGGAGAGAGTGAGTGTGAGTGAGGCGCACGGCGGACTTCATCCATTCATCCTCTGATTTGCAGCGCTGATTTCAAAACAGAGATAACGAGTCCTCCAGAAGCCGCTGTTCTACCTGAGCAATGATCTCTGTTCTCTGTCCTGATCTCTGCTCACATTACAGCTGTATGAATGGAGGGAACACCTGTTGCTACCTGCTATCAAGCTAGCTGCCTGCTATCAAGCTAGCTACCTGCTATCAAACCAGCTACCTGCTATCAAGCCAGCTGCCTGCTATCAAACTCGCTACCTGCTATCAAACCAGCTACCTGCTATCAAGCTAGCTAGCTGCTATCAAACCAGCTATCTGCTATCAAGCTAGCTGCCTGCTATCAAACTCGCTACCTGCTATCAAGCTAGCTGCCTGCTATCAAACCAGCTATCTGCTATCAAGCTAGCTGCCTGCTATCAAACCAGCTACCTGCTATCAAGCTAGCTGCCTGCTATCAAACCAGCTACCTGCTATCAAGCCAGCTGCCTGCTATCAAGCGAGCTGCCTGCTATCAAACTCGCTACCTGCTATCAAACCAGCTACCTGCTATCAAACTCGCTACCTGCTATCAAGCTAGCTACCTGCTATCAAGCTAGCTACCTGCTATCAAACTCGCTACCTGCTATCAAACCAGCTACCTGCTATCAAGCTAGCTAGCTGCTATCAAACCAGCTATCTGCTATCAAGCTAGCTGCCTGCTATCAAACTCGCTACCTGCTATCAAGCTAGCTGCCTGCTATCAAACCAGCTATCTGCTATCAAGCTAGCTGCCTGCTATCAAACCAGCTACCTGCTATCAAGCTAGCTGCCTGCTATCAAACCAGCTACCTGCTATCAAGCCAGCTGCCTGCTATCAAGCCAGCTGCCTGCTATCAAGCGAGCTGCCTGCTATCAAACTCGCTACCTGCTATCAAACCAGCTACCTGCTATCAAACTCGCTACCTGCTATCAAGCTAGCTGCCTGCTATCAAACCAGCTACCTGCTATCAAACTCGCTACCTGCTATCAAGCTAGCTACCTGCTATCAAACCAGCTACCTGCTATCAAGCGAGCTGCCTGCTATCAAACTCGCTACCTGCTATCAAACCAGCTACCTGCTATCAAACTCGCTACCTGCTATCAAGCTAGCTACCTGCTATCAAGCTAGCTGCCTGCTATCAAACCAGCTACCTGCTATCAAGCCAGCTGCCTGCTATCAAGCCAGCTGCCTGCTATCATGCGAGCTGCCTGCTATCAAACTCGCTACCTGCTATCAAACCAGCTACCTGCTATCAAACTCGCTACCTGCTATCAAGCTAGCTGCCTGCTATCAAACCAGCTACCTGCTATCAAACTCGCTACCTGCTATCAAGCTAGCTACCTGCTATCAAACCAGCTACCTGCTATCAAGCGAGCTGCCTGCTATCAAACTCACTACCTGCTATCAAACCAGCTACCTGCTATCAAACTCGCTACCTGCTATCAAGCTAGCTACCTGCTATCAAGCTAGCTACCTGCTATCAAGCTAGCTGCCTGCTATCAAACCAGCTATCTGCTATCAAGCTAGCTGCCTGCTATCAAACCAGCTACCTGCTATCAAGCTAGCTGCCTGCTATCAAACCAGCTACCTGCTATCAAGCCAGCTGCCTGCTATCAAGCGAGCTGCCTGCTATCAAACTCGCTACCTGCTATCAAACCAGCTACCTGCTATCAAACTCGCTACCTGCTATCAAGCTAGCTGCCTGCTATCAAACCAGCTACCTGCTATCAAACTCGCTACCTGCTATCAAGCTAGCTACCTGCTATCAAACCAGCTACCTGCTATCAAGCGAGCTGCCTGCTATCAAACTCGCTACCTGCTATCAAACCAGCTACCTGCTATCAAACTCGCTACCTGCTATCAAGCTAGCTACCTGCTATCAAGCTAGCTACCTGCTATCAAACTCGCTACCTGCTATCAAGCTAGCTACCTGCTATCAAGCTAGCTACCTGCTATCAAACCAGCTACCTGCTATCAAGCTAGCTGCCTGCTATCAAACTCGCTACCTGCTATCAAGCTGCTATCAGGGGAGTTTGGAGAAATACCCAGAATGCAACAGCTGCAGGAGACATTTCAGAAGGTTTCACTGATTTTCCAGAAGAAGCTTTCAGTAAATGTTTCTCCATGCTGAGACGTTTTCAGTCGTAGCGGTTTGGTTTTGTTAAAGTATGGTTGTTTGCCCTCTCTAGAGGGCGCCGTAGCTCCGTGCTCCGTCTCGCCGGTCCGGTCCGGTCCGGTCAGGACGGCGTGAGGCGGACCGGCAGACGGAGCTCTGCGGTGGTCATAATGTCCCGATCCCGTTCGTCCCGACGAGCCTGAAGCTTCACCGACACTGAAACAGCGCCGCCACCGTATCGCTCCGTTTCTTTACACGTGCGCGCCGGTGCGCGCTCGCTCCGCCGCACCGCAGCCCTAGTCTCGTCCATCTGCTCCTCAGCCGTGACGGGAACGGAGAGCGCTGCGTCACGTGACCGGCGCTCGCTTCCAGGAAGCTCGATTAGCGGCGGCGCTCCTTCTCTTCTCACCCCGCTGCAGCTATTTACCCATAAGTCTCTGTAATCTGTTTAGAGGGCTCAGAAAGTGCTCTCTCCTCGCCGCGGCTCGTTTATCAGGCCAGATCAGAAAAAGGTCCGGAAAGTGTTTTGAATACGAGTGATCGGATCGAGTGTTTCACAGCGGAGCAGCTTTCCATGAAGTCTCGGCGGTTTGCTCGCACTGCGCCGCCGCCGCCGCCTTTCGTGTCTCGTCATGAACGTGAGATTTGAGATCGAGGATGTTTCCTGCTGCAGCAGACTGAGGACTGCTTCAGCTCTGATCGGCGGAGTGTGGATCACAATGATTTTTAACTTTTGCATCAATTAAAGGAGCAATAAGTCAGAAAATTACTGAAAAAAATAATAAAAATCATTCCTTTTTTCTCCTGTCGTTGAAGAAACTTTCCCTTTAAACAGTCTGTCGTCTCCATTACTGACTGTCTCGGTGAGGTTTTTTTTCTTTCAAATCAAGAATTCCGGGATGGAACAACTCTGGTGGGCGGGGCTAGACAGTCACACTTCCTGGTTCCAGGGCCAATCAGATGCCACTTCCTGAGGTTTCCAAACAAGCAGCGCAGTGATCCATATTTTATGACCAACCGTGCACGTGCACGCTGCGTGCACGAGACGCCATGCACAGCGAGGATTACTTATCAAACCATTACTTTTTGCTCCTTTAAATGTTTCCTGATCACTGCTTCCAGCACGGTGATGGACGATTGCTGCAGCTTCAGCAGTGAAGCAAATGATGACTTTTCGTCTCCTGTTGACGGACTGCAGACCGGGACCGGGTCGCCGGGGGACTGGAGACAAACTGGTCTCAAGATGAGACTCCTGATCCTGCTGGAGCCCGGTCCCAGCTGAAACTCCTCACTTCTCCATTCCTTCCCTTCAGATCCGTGATGGAGGAGGACTACATAAACCTCTTTTCCCAGCATGCCAGAGTCCTCCACAGTCAGTAATCAGCTGTTTTATGAATGTTTTCAACATGGAAGCTCAAACAGCTGGACTTCACGTTACCCCGGAACCTGGATAACAGCATGGCCGTGATGAGCAGAGACATGTGGTACATAGAGCCTGCCTTGGCGGTGGGTGGAGGTGTCCACTCGGTCATATATACGGTGCCCAAGTAAATGAAGGTCAGAGGTCATCCTTCATGCCCGGTTCCACCGCCTGACGTGGAGCGGTGGTCAGCCCGTGGTTTGTGGGCGGAGCTCAGACTGATTATTCATATAGGTCCCTAAAACATGCACAAAGGAATCACAGTGACGCTGCTAAGAGACGAGGAAAGGCCGTTTCTCATCACACAGCGGAGAGCGGACGGGTCCAGGGTGTGTGTGTGTGTGTGTGTGTGTGTGTGTGTGTGTGTGTGTGTGTGTGTGTGAGACAGACGGAGGTCACACTCGGTTCGTCGCTGGTCTTGAGACGCTCTCTTCACCCTCGTCTCACCCCAGGCTCACTCTTCCTGCTAACTTTAGCGTTGTTTCATCTCTCCTGCTTTCCTCCCGGTTTGTTCTCGTTTGTTTGTTTAGTCCAATATTTTTCTTTTTTCCTCCCGCAGCCAGTCTTCAGTTGTTAACACATCCAGTCCTCCGTGGCGTCGGCACATTAGCATTTCGGTTCGTGTCCCCCGTCACAACAAATATTTGTCTACGGATTGTTTTGCTCGTATTTGACAGCAGATCATCAGTGGCTGTTTGTGTTGTTCTGGGAGTGTGTGTGTGTGTGTGTGTGTGTGTGTGTGTGTGTGTGTGTGTGTGTGTGTGTGTGTGTGTGCGTGTGTGTGTCCAGCGGGACTGAATTCCAGTTGATTTAGCAGATCCAGTGGTTGAGAGTCCACACAGCTCCTCCTGGGGAAATATTCTCCTATTTTTATCCTTTTTTGATTTTTCATTATTTATTTTTACAGATTGCATCAAAAAGTTTCAAATAAATTAACTGTTGCTGAACTTTAGATAAAAGTACAGTTAAAAAAAAAACTGGCTCAATGTCACTTTAACCTTTAAAATCCAGATTTTTAAAGAGTGATTTATTGGTAGACGCTGCTTCATCCGTCAATCACAAAACATGAAACGAGTGAAGCCGACAATGAAACATGTCCATTGAAAGGCTGAATTTGAGGCTAACGTTCATGAGATGACCGTATTTTGTTTTATTTCCCCGGCTCGGTTCATGTTCATCCTGCAGCTGCGACTGATTGAATTTCTTTAAGTGAAAACTCAAAACTTTGTGTTTTCTGGTTTCATTCACATGACAGCAGCACTCAGAGTCTTTTGGCTACTGTCACAACCAGCAGGGCTAACCCCCAAATTCCACATCTTCCGTGTCCGGTCCGGTCTGGTCCGGTCCGGTCCGGTCCGGTCCGGTCCGGTCCAGTCTGGTCCGGTCCGGTCCGGTCCGGTCCGGTCCGGTCCGGTCCGGTCCGGTCTGGTCCGATCCAGTCCGGTCCGACCCCCACAGCAAATACGTTGCTATTTTAATGACTGTAGCTGATTCCACGGCCTCCGTTCCGCCACGTTCGGCTTCGTCTGGGTCCGCTCCGCTCTGTTCCGCTCCGTCAGTCCAAAATAGAGCCAAGTTCTATTTTCCTGTCCGGTCCGGTCCGTCCAGGTCTCCGTACGCATACATTTCCACAGTTCAGATCACACCAAACAGGAAAGAGAACTCCAACAACCTCCGGCTTTGTACAAAATAAAATCATTTTGTCTTTAATAAAAACCTTAAACTGTTGACAGACGTCTTATTTGTCCTCACATTAATTTTCAGATATATCACGAATAGACATACCATACTGATTTACAAATACACTTTAAAAAGAGGTACAAACAAAAACTAAAACACACTTTCAAGTGTTTTGTACCAAATACATATTGAGGACCATGAATGCGTTTTATTCTGAATGGCCTGAATCTGCTCCTGGCGCTCCTCTGGGACAGATGCAGCGCCGTGGGTTTGGAGAATACGCAGCGCAGCGGACCGGACCGCAGACGGAAGATGTGGAGTTTGGGGTTAACAGCCAATCAGCAGTGAGAGCTGCACGCACAGTGCCTGCAGAGCCACAGATACACGAGCACAGAGGAGAGAAGAAAGTCGAGGTTCGTCTCCTGTCTGGCTGATTAAGCACTAAAGGCTGAATTCTCAGTGAATCACAACATATATGATGACAAAAAAGGCCCACAAGCTTAATGCTAACTTGTATGGGAAAACCCATTGGCATGCTAACGATTAGCACAATAGTCACAGAACTTGCTGGAACAAATTAAACTGAGCAACATTTCACTGAAAAATCCAAAACACAAACTCTAATTGTTCCAGTTCTAACAGGCAGAAGTTTCCTTCACTCTGAAAAATACCAACAGTAATGAAAAACTCTGGAAACCCTGCTGTTAGTGTGCAAAACACAAACAGGAAGTAGCTACGGAAGCCCCAGAGGCTTTGTTTTATTCAGTGTTTTAACACCAATATTTTCCATTTTGGTGCAAATAAATATCGGCTGTAGATATCAGTTATCGGCCTCTTTCACTACCGACGATCGTATTGGCCCTGAAAAAAAAAAAAAAAAAAGCATATGGGGCGTGGCCTGTGGCATCAGCATCCTGCAGTATTTCTGCATGCAGCATCCTCTGACTCCTGGACTTCCAGGACTCCGTCTTCATCTGGATTCATTTCTGTGCTTTTATTGTGAAAAGCAGGCGGTACCTGGTGCCGCTCCGTGGGAATCTGGTGCTCCGGCCTCTGGGAGCCCAGCTCTGCTCTGTCTCTGTTTCCTCTGGTTTCCTGACGGACACACCGTCCGGTTGGTCCCTGCTGGATGTTCTCTTGGCCCCAGAAACGAGCCCGTTTGCGCAGTGAGACGGTAATTTTCTGTCTGTTTCCGTGTTTTTTGTCTCTACTGAAGTCTCTCTGTGGTCTCTTTGTGAATTCCAGCTCTTTAATCTCGACTTTTCCTTTCAGAGCGAGGTTTACCGTGTCGCCTTTAATCTCCTCCGTTCTTGCGCGTAAACAGATCTTCAGGTCAGAGTGTTCCTGTTTACACGGCGAGGCTCTCCGGCTGATGCGCTCATCACAAAGATAATACCGAGGCCGGCTTTCATGTTCACACGTGTCTGCTCCCGCCGGCTGCTTCGGGCCGGCAGCCAGCAGGCAGCCGAGCCGCGGGTTTCACCTCAACGCGGCAGGATGTGTCGTAGAACTAGAAAATCTCCAAGTGGGATCTCAGAAGACGAAGGTTCGTCTTTTCATGGATGAAAATTGATCAGTAATGTGGAGGCTGAGGGGATTATTACCAGTATGAATTAGCAATGGAACTGTTAGCGTCAGGGTTAGCTCTGTTGACGATGAGGTTTAGCAGATCAACCCAAAGTAGGTGTTTAGCATGTAGCATTGCTGGTGTGTGAGCCCTGAAACTCTTTAGCATGTAGCATGTAGCACGGCTCAGAGTTCCTGGGTTGAGTGAGCAGGCCGACTGAAGAGCCTCTGCTGGTCACTCGTTTATCGACGCTTCCGACGCACAAAACAGTCCCTGGAAGAACAAACACCGAGAAGCATCAGCAGAGCTGCTGCTGCTGTCCTCGTTTGGCCACGCCCCCCACCTGCAGCTCATTCATTCATTGGTGGACAACAGACTCGCCTTCATTCATTCATTGAGGTCAGGGTCAGGTCAGGGTCAGGTCAGGGTCAGGTCAGGGTCAGAGTTCCCTGCAGACCCTCACAGCTCACCAGGCTCAGCGGTCCATTAAGGCCGTGGTGTCAGGGCGCAGTGTCAGTGTTTCCCCCGTTTCCATGGAGACGGGTCCCAGCCATTTCCTGGGATCCATCGGTTCACCGATCGATCGGAGTCCCGCCTGCCGCTCCAGATCCGTCCTCTACCGGACGTCACAGTTCGGACTCGGCTGCAGTAAATCCCTCCAGATGTCAGCAGGATGAGGTGTGACTGGCCGAGCTGAGCCGGGTCCGTCCGAGAACCGGACCGCTGACATTCCTGAGAACAGAAAACGCTGCTGCTGCTGTTGTGTCGACGCTGGAGTCCCTCTCTGTAGCAACAGCTGCTTTATCCTGTCAGACTCAGGTTTACTCTGCACCACAGCAACGGAAAACTAAGTAACTGGAGGGTTTCAGTTTTACTTTTTGCTTCCTCATTTCTGTTTATGCTACTAAAATTCCAGTTTTCATTAAACGTGAATATCTAATAGTGAAACGCAGGTGGATCATTTAACCTGGTTGGACCGAAGGCAGCTGTTAAAAAATCAGCTTCAAAATGAAGATCATGACTGAGAAAAGGTTCAGTCAAACAACAGAAAATGATTAGATGACCTGTCAGTAAAAAAAAAAAAAAAATTACAAAGATAGAGTGAAGACAAACAACAACAACAATACTACTACTATTACTACTATTACTACTATTACTACTATTACTACTACTACTACTACTACTACTACTAATAATAATAATAATAATAATAATAATAATATTAACAATAATCATAATAATGAAGATGATCATCAAACTTGTTCCCTCAGCTTTCCAGACTCCAGTTTTCTCCAGTTTTTCTCCAGTTTTGAATAAATGTTTGAGTCTCTGCTTAACGTGGATTTGTGTTGTTTTCTTGTTGTCTTGCTGTTTTCTCGTTGTTGTCTTGTTGGTTTCTTGTTGTTTTCTTGTTGTTGTCTTGTTGTTATCCGCTGCCGGATGAGCCCCCCCCCCGGGGGATCAGAACACACTCCTGAACTCGTGCCTCCGTTTGGTTTGGAAGTGATTGAAGGCATTTCTGCGTTTTCTAAAGCGAACGTTTCTCTATCGGCTTGACGCTTCACCAGTTTAACGCACATATCCGGTCTGAGGTGAACAGAAATAAACTGTGAAGGATTGTCATTAGATTCATCCGCCTCAGAAAACAGAGCTGACAGCCGTCTGAGTGTGTATCGCTACAGTTCCACCCTTTGATCAATCCTGAGAGATAAACTGTCAAACAGCCGCGGTCACAGCGGAGGAGACGACATTCTGCCACAGGACTCAGTCTGAGGAGGTGGAGATGAGAAACAAAGGAACAGACGACAGTCGAGAACGTCTGACTCCGCTGACGCTCAGAGAGAGAGAGAGAGAGAGAGAGAGAGAGAGAGAGAGAGCGGAGGCAGCGGCTCGTCCTCACATCTGGAGCAGGAAGCAGAGAAACGAGGAGCAGCTGTTCTGCTTCAGCCTCCTCCGTGTCGGGGAAAAGTAACGACGGAAACGAGGAAAGCAAAAAAGAAAGAATGAAGGAAAAAAACAAGTAAAAAGGAAAATCAATGAAAAAGAAAAAAATTAAACGAAAAAAGAAAGAAAAGAAAAAAAAATTAATCATGACAGAAGAATAAAAATGGGAAAGAGGGAAAGAAAAAATAATGAAAAAAGAAAACTGAAAAAATAAAAAAGAAAAGGAAATTATTTAAATATGGAAAAAAGAAATAAAGAAAAAATACAAAGAGAAAACTTAAAGGGAAGAAAGAAGGAGACAAAAGAAAAGAAGCATCTGAAACACAGCCAGTGTCGCTGGAAAAAACCTCAATGGGTGGAGGAGGGGGGGGGGATGAGGGGGGGGACGGGGGGGGGATGGCCGAGGAGGGGGGGGAGGGGGGGGGGGGGGGGGGGGAGGTGGAGCTCTCATGAAAACACACTCTGTGAAGTCCTCTGTGTCTCGGAGCTCCTGTTAGTAAAACCAGAACTCACCTGCCGCCACCCTCCACCTGCTGCTGCAGAGGAGCCACTCTGGATGTCCACGTGCACGTGAGCTCGTGAGCGTGCACGTGTGTGTGTGTCACCTCTGCTGACGCTGTTCCCCACACTGAACCATCTGACAGCAGGAGACTGATTGGCTGCTAAACGCTGGCTTCACACACACACACACACACACACACACACACACACACACACACACACACACACACACACACACACACACACACACACATACACACGTGCAGGTGTCGGGGGGTCCGTCCTGCTCCTGGTCCTGGTCCTGGTCCTGCTCCTGGTCCTGGTCCTGGTCCTGGTCCTGCTCTGTCTTGGTCCTGGTCCTGGTCCTGGTCTGTCTTGGTCCTGGTCCTGGTCCTGGTCCTGGTCCTGGTCTGTCTTGGTCCTGGTCCTGGTCTGTCTTGGTCCTGGTCCTGGTCTGTCTTGGTCCTGGTCCTGGTCCTGGTCCTGGTCCTGGTCCTAATGGGAAACAGATGTGAGTTTCTGCACCCGGAGCTCCACTCTGTCCCTGAGTTCCAGATGACATGATGAGCTTCACACACACATAAGAGCTCTTATGAGCTTCCTCGTCCTGTCCGTTTCACATGTGCACACACACACACACACACTCTCACACACACTCACACACACACGGACAGTTCAGGACCCATTACGGTGCTCTGATCAGAAGTCTCCTTGAGACGGCCGGTGAGAAGGTGAGCTGTCCTCTCCACTCTAACCACTCATTACTCAGCTCAGCGCCTGGATGAGCGGCCACGGCGCGTGTGTGTGTGTGTGTGTGTGTGTGTGAGAGCACATGCCCATCCCCCCGTCCTACGTCCACCGCTGTCCGTCCCTCCATAAAGACAGGACGAGCAGAGCAGACAGACGACGTGTGTCTTCATGGCCGATACAGTGACTCCATTTCAGAAGACGACACTAAAGACAGGAAGCTGGGAGAGTCGGGGGGGGGGGGGGGGGGGGGGGGGGGGGGGGGGGGGGGGACGACTCGTCTGCACCACAGGAACATCTGCTTTCACTGGAGGGAATCCTGCATCTGGGCCTCGGCTCTCCGAGAGCACAGAGGAAGCAACACCTGTGGAAGGCAGTGATAGAGGGAGCTGACCCTGGTCCTGACCCTGTCCCTGGTCCTGACCCTGGTGCTGACTCTGTCCCTGGTGCTGACCCTGGTGCTGACTCTGTCCCTGGTGCTGACCCTGGTGCTGACTCTGTCCCTGGTGCTGACCCTGGTGCTGACCCTGACCCTGGTGCTGACCCTGGTGCTGACTCTGTCCCTGGTGCTGACCCTGTCCCTGGTCCTGACCCTGGTCCTGACCCTGTCCCTGGTGCTGACCCTGTCCCTGGTCCTGACCCTGTCCCTGGTGCTGACCCTGGTGCTGACTCTGTCCCTGGTGCTGACCCTGTCCCTGGTCCTGACCCTGTCCCTGGTCCTGACCCTGTCCCTGGTCCTGACCCTGTCCCTGGTGCTGACCCTGGTGCTGACTCTGTCCCTGGTGCTGACCCTGTCCCTGGTCCTGACCCTGTCCCTGGTGCTGACCCTGTCCCTGGTCCTGACCCTGGTCCTGACCTTGTCCCTGGTGCTGACCCTGTCCCTGGTCCTGACCCTGTCCCTGGTCCTGACCCTGTCCCTGGTCCTGACCCTGTCCCTGGTCCTGACCCTGTCCGTCTCCGAGGAGAACCACTCCGCTGCCTCCTCCCTCCAGCAGGGGGAAGCAGAGCGGTCACAGAGGACAGCTCCATCCTGGAGGTCCCCAAGGAGTCCATGGAGGAACCGGTAGAGGATGCTGGACGCTCCGCCAGCGGCTGCAGTGAAGCTGAGCACCAACACCAACCCAGCTTCTTCTTCTGTCCTCTGATAATCTCGGAGGTTTGCGTCCGGAGACGGAGTGGAGAGCCGTATTTTTCAGGCCGTCAGGCGTCCTGGATTATCATGGCGTAACGTCCAGCAGTCCAGAAAGGAGGACGAGTTGGACGTCTTAATGCTGGTTTATCAATCTTCAGAACTTACTGTGGCCGTAACCACGGCAACGCCTCATCAAAACAACAGTCTGACATGAAGGAAAAAAAAAACACTCTCTCTCCGCTTCTGTGACACACACTCACTTCCTGCCCCCTGCCCCCCCCCCCCCCCCCCCCCCCCACCCCCACCCACCCACCCACCCACTCATGACAGTGGTGCGTTCAGGTAACTGGAAAACGTAGGAACTCACAGAACACAACGACGACAGCAAAGACGCTACAATAATAAGTACAGGAATAAATACTGGGGAGGATGGAGCGACATTAGCAGGCGCCACTGAGTGGTCCTTCTTCTTCGTCTTTGGGGTTTTTCGGAAGCTTGTGTCCCAACAGTCACACTACCGCCATCTGGTGGCTCTGGTTCGCCCCGCACTGCCAGGCTCCGGACTGCGGCGGCAGCACGGTTCATGCATAACGCACGATGGATTATAAGGCGCTCTGTCGATTTTTGAGAAAATGAAAGGATATTAAGCCTGATAGTCTGAAAAGCACGGTACTTTAATCGACACATGAAATGTAATTTACTCTGTCAGGAGGCGTCGATACGGTTTATGACGCCATCTTGTTTTCAGTGTGATCAGCTCGGTGTTTCCATGCTGGGATCATTGGAGTTAAACTCTCAGCTGGAGCAGTTTTCTGTGTCAAACCTCTTCTTTTCCTGACGGCTTCGGCTTTGTGACAGATCATATCAGATGTAGAGGTTTTTACTTCATTACAAAATCCCTCATGTGAATATCCTGCCTGTGTTCGACGCAGCTGTTGTTAATATTTGCTCAATCTGTTTGTGTGGACTTGCAGGTTAGCAGAGTTTTTCCAGGAGCTGGGTGAACGAGGCCTTCATGGTCACGAGGTGCTGCAGGTGCTTCCAGTCTGTCACAGGGTGGATATCGGAGAAGACAGTTATGGTCAATTTAATCACCAATTAAACTCAATTACATGTTGTTAAACCAGGGTTTTTCTCACGACGAGTGTTTTTATTGGTAATCCGACCAAATTTCCATCATCTTGAAAAGTGTGGTGTGTGATCTACGTCAGCACGTCACCGGGCCCGATAATTACCCCGTCCTCTGCCATTAGCGCCGTGAAATATGGCGACAGCCGCGGCCGTTTTAGAGTCCGTCGCCCTATAAATCCACCTGGCTTCTCCCGTCCGACGCCACAGAGATGAATGACGCTCAGGTGTGAAAATAATACTTCCCTGTTCAATAAGGACAAAGAGCCGGGCGCCGTAATGATCTGCCTCTGCATTAACGATCCGTCTGCGTGCTAATGACTCGGCCTTCATAATGACTAAGTGATGATGTGGGAGGACCGGAGAGGAAGACGTTAGCCTCCCAGCGCGCTCAATATTTTCACAATTAGAGGTGAGATCCATCCCAGAGAAGAGAGACTCGTCCCCGCTCTTTACTTCATAATGACCAGCTGATGATGTGGGAGGAACAAAGAAGAAGTTTGACAGTGAGCTCGATCAATATCTTCTCAAACGGGGTGATTAACTCCCCATCTCCACCGCTAAAGACGCTTTTCCACCCTCAATTTGTCTGTTTTGTTGTTGAACTTGGGTAGAAATTTTAAGAATGCTGCACTAATGTGAGAAATGTGATTTGGTTCAAACATCGGGAGGATTCCAGCGGTCTGGACCGGATCCATCAAAACAGACGTGAAGGAGGACAATGGACGAAGGCCGAGGCGAGGATCCAGTCCAGCAGAAGAGACGCTGGACGCTGTACTGACGCCTGTGCACCGCCCAAAGCACGGAAGCCAGCAGAGACAGTCTGACGGTCTGGACGGAAAACCTGGGCTCTGGTTCTGCAGAAAGTCTCCGCTGACTCTGGTTCTACAGACCTGATAGAACCAGTCCTGATGCCAGATTAAACCTCCTCGGCTCGGCCGGAGTCGCTGCCTTCAGTGTTTTGGCAGCAGCGTGTCAGACAGATGGTCATTATGTTATGGCTGATCAATGTCGCCCATTAAAACGCTGCTTTAAATTCAGCAGCGCTGGAATTGAGACGTCTCGACTCCCCTTTTCACCCCACTATCTCTACATCGAGGCCCTCCGTGGAGGATCCTGGCGGTTTTTAATTTCGTGCCGTCCGTCTCCGTCACGGCGGGACGCCGGGCCGACGCCCGACTTCCGACTTCACTTCATCTCCTTCATCCTTCAAGTGACGGAACGTAATGCTTTTTCGACGGCCGTGAAGGAAACGGCCACATGCTCAATAACCCGAGAAGTGATGAAGCAGGACTTTCTCTCTGAGGTCGGTCGATGCCTTCAGCGATCCGGAGATAACGGTCTCCGTCCGGATCGTTCTCCGAAGTGAATCATCAGGTAAAGTTTGTAAATACCTGAAGAATTGAAACGAGGGGCGGTAAATGTTGGCGTCGTGAAGGAAAGTCCTGAGTGATTATGGGATGTTGGGGCGGCGATAACGATGTGGGCTGAACGGAGAAGAGCCTCGGCTGGAACTCTGTCGATATGAGAATGATGGAGCGAGAGATTTACTCTTCCTCTGCAGAAAACTCGGATGGAAATGTCAGTGAGGTTATTTCTTCCTGTTCCACCGATCCCCGACTGAACCGCTGCTCAGGAAATCCTCCGTTATGAATAACCCGCGCTGCTCGTTTCTGTGATGTGACGGAAGAACTGATTGTTTATTGGTAACTGTTGGAATGGAGCCGTTGAACCAGGGAACAGTAGAACACAGTTCCATCAAGGTGTTGTCTTACTTTATGTAGAATTGAAAAGCTTTTGGAGATGTTTGTGTTTGACCTGAGCTTTCCATGATCATTTACTGGCAGTTATGATTCCTACAGATTTTTTTTTTATACATATATATTTAATCATAGTTTATTGCTCTCCATCTACTTTTTCAGTTTATTTCAATCCTGGTTTACCACGGTTACAAGTTCATTACAGTCACTACTAGTCAAGAAAATATGAGCATCATCTGCAAAAAGTGAAAGTTCATCTTCGTTTGGCCTCACAGCACAAGAAACCATTAAAAAACTGCATCTTTGATTTAGAAGCTGAATGCAGGACCCAGCAGAGTGAGACCTGAAGTGTCTGCAGCGTTTCACTCCTTCGTAAAGCAGAAGATTAAAAAAAGAAACAGGATGCGCTCGGCTCAAGAGTTTGAATCGTAGCTTTTCATGATATGACCGGAACAAGCTCAGGATCGGAAGCAGACAGTGTGATCTGAGTTCTGGAGAGGAGAGCTTCACCTGGTCCTCGACGTTCACCGTTTGCCTGGAATTTAATGGTTCGACCTTGAAAAACACAGCATGAGACGTGGAGGTTGTTCTGGAAGCAATAAGAATTTCATGATCCTCATGTTTTACCTTTGATAAAAGGATTTTTATTGGGTATTTTATGACCTGCCACCGGATACAGAGCTGTCATCTGTCTGTGTTACATTCATTGCATCCAAATTCAATCTGAAACTGTTATTCACTATTTAGAAAAATATCCTATTTGCTTTGTAGTTGGAATCTATGAATCCCCATTTCAGTGGACACGCCGGGTGTGGGCGTGTCCTTCTGCGGTTCCGGACCGTTTTGACAGAACCTGCCTCCAGCGTGGGTTTGTGTATCGTTACGCCTGCAGATAGCGCAGCGCTGTGCGTGCATGTGTAATGAGCCTAATGAGACGTGCACACGCTCGGATGAGCGCCGCCCCCCGGGTCCCGCGGTGAGCGGCGAGAACATGCAGTATACATGAGGCCGGCTTTGAAGACACCTATGAGCCATTAACTATTGACGAGGCCCGGCAATTACCACCAATAAGGCCTGTTATCATTCATGGAGAACAGACGATGAGGAGGAAGCAGCAACGCAAACATAGACGAGGAGTTTCCGTCTTCCTCAATCTTTCAGCTCTTTCACTCATCTCCAGGTGTTTCAGGTGCGTTTGACCTCAATGCCGCCGAATATTCCCGCCAGCAGAGGGTCAGAACACTCCGGAAAACCAGGAGTTCTCTTCTGGGTCAGGCAAACGTCGACCAGCAGGAACGAACACCCCGGGATGATGCCGCTGCTGCGGGAGGCTGAGTGGCGACCAGTGTCCGGAATATTCCAGAGTCCAGGTTATCAGGCAGCCGAGGAAACAGAGACAGACAGTGGCAAGACAGAGGCAGTCTGAGAGGCCTGTTTCACACACCCACACACACACACACACACACACACACACACACACAGCCCATGCTCCTGACCATAATGACTTCTTATTGAAAGTGTGACGTGACCTTAACCCCGCTGCAGCGACTCCTCCAGGCTGAAAACACATCATTTGGGTGACAACAGTGTGTGTGTGTGTGTGTGTGTGTGTGTGTGTGTGTGTGTGTGTTCATTTCTGTATTTTTCTACAGTGTCCGTGGCGAGAATCCCCGATCCGTGCCTCTAAGAAGTCATGAGGAGTTTAAACGCTTCCTGAATTCCTCATTTATCCTCGAATTAAAGCTGCCATTCTCCATTGGACCTGATTCTGGAGTGTGTGTGTGTGTGTGTGTGTGTGTGTGTGTGTGTGTGTGTGTGTGTGTATGTGTGTGTGTGTGTGTGTGTGTGTGTGCCTGCAGTAATAAAGCTGTGGATCCTCAATAAGAGCGCCGGCCTGACGGAGGGGAGCGAGGAGCCACTGGCAGCAGGGTGAAGTGAAGTAATACAAATGCTAATGTGGCTCCGCTCGTCCCCCACCGCCGCCGCCCCGCTCTCGTCCCCCGCCGCCGCCGTCCCGCTCTCGTCCCCCGCCGCCGCCGCCCCGCTCTCGTCCCCCACCACCCCGCTCTCGTCCCCCACCGCCGCCGCCCCGCTCTCGTCCCCCACCGCCGCCGCCCCGCTCTCGTCCCCCGCCGCCGCCGCCCCGCTCTCGTCCCCCGTCCCCCACCACCCCGCTCTCGTCCCTCGCTCGCCCTCCTCCCGCTCCCGTCCCTCGCTCGCCCTCCTCCTGCTCCTCGCGTCGGTCCTGCCGGTCCGGCCGTGTTGCGGCCGACTGCAGCTCCAGACGCCGTCTCCGTCAGGCGGCTCGCCGGACGGCCTCCTCTCTGTCTCCATGTTGGTTTTCCAGCTGCTCCTCGCCGTTCCCTCCCTCGCCGCGGCCGTCAGGACTTCCTGTTTCACAAAGTCCTTCAAAAATAAAGGCTTTAGCAGAGGGAAGTACTTTTGGTAGCTTTGCAGACGAACGGAACGACGGCCACGGCGGTCTTCAGAGGGAGTTTGTGACTCGGATCTGAGTTTTCAGACTTTCTCTGGTGACAGCAGAACATGCAGATGTTCTAAGAGGACGTTCTCACGCTGCAGCTCCGTTCGAATCAAATCCGGTTCTGCGTCGGGACTATGGGGTATTTGGGTTCAGCTGTGTTCCGGTTCGCCTTCGCCCCGGGCTGGACTTCACCGGGAGCAGAGCTGAATCCGCTGCTGGTTCTGAATGGTTCCTGCGTTTGGGGGAACCTGAAGATGTGACCTCTGGTGACCTCTGGTGACCTCTGAACCCTGAAGGACGACCTGCTGCTCCGGACCTGGAGCCGCCTGCCGTTCTGGATCCGTCACTCAGGAGAGGAATCATCAGGAGCGACTGCGGCGCCACATTTTTCCCTTTTTTTTGCCGCCGTGTGTCGGTTCTGAGATCGTTTGTGATTCTCTGAACTTTCTGCTCTTCCAGCCGCCGGTTCGATTTTTCAGAAGGATTTGGACTCACTGAGTTACAGAACAAGCTGAATTTCCCGCCATACTTTCACCCACTTCTCCTCCTGACCACCAAAGTGCAGTCAGATGTGAAAAACACATTTCAGTTGGACGGTTACTGTCATGAGACACTTTCAAAATAAAACAAGACACTGGAAAAAAAACTGTCGGATTCTGGAATTCCTTGATTTCCAGGAAATGTCCGGCAGGAGCTCTGCGGGACGTCTGAACACCACCGCTGTTTCAGATGAAGTGGTGTCCCTGCTGGCTGGTGACCCACTGAGACTCACAAACACCTGATCAAACGCCGTTCGCCAGGACAGGGAGCCGTTTTTAACGTCTGCTTTCACGAGCAACAGGAAGTCGGTCACCAGTTGACAGGGGAACCAGTTCATCCGTAACACCCAGTGTCCAGCTCCACAGAACCCGATTCTAAACTGACAGAATCTCATTAAACGCTCCTGTTTTGCTCCTGTTCATCAGTGGAAGTGTCGACGACGGGACGCAGAACGGCGCCGCGAAGCGTCGAAACGACAGATGAAACCTCTAAAAGGACAAAGTTGAGTCATTTTATCTTACATGTGTCTGTATTTCAACCTGGAAGCGTCATCAGACACGACGCAGCGCTGACATGTGACGTCCTTCATTCTGGAAAAACTCTTCTTGAAGACTGAGTTTCAGACGAAGCAGCTTCCTCCTCTTCCTTCTGCTGCGTCTGGAACACGGCCGTCAGTCGTCACACGCCATCAGACTGGCTGCAGTGTTGTGTGTGTCTGTGTGTGTGTGTGTGTGTGTGTGTGTCTGTGTGTGTGTGTGTGTGTGTGTGTGTGTGTGTGTGTGTGTGCTCGCCGTACAGAGCAGCTCACAGCTGAAGATCACAGATCTGGAGACTCGCCGTCCATCTTTGATATTCCTTCTCACACACACACACACACACACACACACACACACACACACACACATTAACATTCCGGGGGTGTCGCAGATGTTTAAGCGGGGTTAAAGGTCAATCGCGGTGTGAATCGGCACGCGAGAGCAGCAAAGGGAATAATGAGTGAACGGCGGAGAGGTGGAGCAGAGGTGATGGAGGGAGGGGGAGGGGCAAACGGTGGGTTTGATGAAGAGAGAAAACTTAAGAGAGGTGAGGAGGAGGAGGAGGAGGAGTGGAGGATGAAGGATAACAAGGGAGGGATGAGAGGAAGGCAGATTTCATATCAGCGCCTGACCTCCTTTTAGCTCCGCTAAATGAGACGAGAGATTAAAGACATGGACGGAGGAGGAGAGGAGAGGGGGAGGAGTGGAGGGGGGGAGGAAGAGGATAGGGGGAGGGGGGGGTTCAGCATTAGAGAGGAGGAGAGGGAGAGGGAGGGAGGGGTGATCAGGGGGGACATGTCTCTCTGTTTGGGATGAAATGAAAAAAACGAGGCAATCAAGGAGAGGAACTCAGAGAAAGATAAATTAGAGAGAGAGAGAGAGAAATAGAACGAGAGAGAGAGAGAACGAGGGAGAGAGGGAGAGGGAGAACATGCAGAAAGAGATGTTTTGAGCTTAATCTTAACAGAACGTCCAATTTATTCTTGTAACTGATGCATTAAGAAGATATTCTGGCCTCTTAATGAAGTGTCAGGAGAGACATGTTTACACACACACACACACACACACACACCCACACACACACACACATGCACACACACACACACACCATGACTGCATGTGGAAGGTTTGTTTACAGAAATGTTCCCTCTCCAGTTGGGATCGTCGTTTAGCTTCAGCTGCAGGATGAGCGGCTCTGCCGACGGTCTGTTCAAACCCACGGGCGAAGCGGAGGCTGCAGGATGTGCCGACTCTTCCGAAAAAAGGACAATCTCGCCGGGACTGTGGACGATCTGACACGCAAGATGGATTTGATCACAGAGGGTTAAACTCAGCTTCCGTCTGAACAACAGTTGAGAACCAGCGAGAACCGGAAGGTCAAACGGCTCCTTCCACCAGAACAAGACACCAGGAAACCTTCTGACTGCGTGCGGCGCCCCCTGGAGGTCAAATTATCCCCCGAAGAAGATAACGGACGATGTGATCGCTCTCCGCCTCCCTCAGCAACTTAACCAGAAACTCAACCAGCAACCTAACCAGCAGAGACGTTTGGAGCAGCAGAGTTAGGTTTAGTTACTGGTTTCTGGTTAAGTTTCTGGTTAAGTTGCTGGTTTCTGGTTTAGTTGCTGGTTAAGTTGCTGGTTTCTGGTTAAGTTGCTGGTTAAGTTGCTGGTTTCTGGTTTAGTTGCTGGTTTCTGGTTTAGTTGCTGGTTTCTGGTTTAGTTGCTGGTTAAGTTGCTGGTTTCTGGTTAAGTTGCTGGTCTTATTCCAGCTGTCTTGTTCTTCCAGGACCTCATCTGCAGTTTTTCTTACGCGCCGTTGCGACGTTGCTGACGTTGCTGACGTTGCTGACGTTGCTGACGTTGCTGACGTTGCTGACGTTGCTGACGTTGCCGATGTTGCCGACACATGACACATCTTGAAACCCGACATCTGAAGCGCAGCGAAAGTTTTCAGTTCTCACTGGAAAACGTTTTCGTGTGAACGGGGCAGGAGACTCTCTGGAGACTCTCAGTGACTCAGACCCAAACGGTCCAGAACCCCCGGCCTGCTGGGTTTGTTCCGGATCAGGAGCTTCACGGGGAAACACCCGCCTGCTCTCTGGGCTCACAGTGAAACACGTCTGAACATCTGGAAGCACAAACCAAGCAGCCTGGAACCAGCTCAGCTTCGCAGCGTCTCAGCGGCAGTGAAGGGCATGTGAAGGTCACCGGCGTACCGGCGCCGTGACACGCTCCGCCGACGGCCCGCTGGAATTCTCGCCGCCGAGGGAAACTCGGGGGAGGAATGTGAGCAGAAGTGTGTGAGCCGGTGGCGTGTAGGAGGACTGATCTGCTTCCACAAAGCCGTTCCATCACTCTGCAGAAGACTGTCGCACGGTGTGTTTTCTGAGGCTGTGTGTGTGTTAACCTGTGTAACGGCAGGCGAACGGCGAAGGTGCAGCAGAGCAGAAGAAGAAGAAGCAGCTGGTCATATGAGCAGATGTGACCGACCTT
>NW_021941248.1:131427-144313 GCF_902148845.1 Salarias fasciatus
TGCGGCACAGCGCTGATCGGCCGAAACGGAATCACGTTGTTCGACTGTGAAACGCTCAGAGACGCCACTGATCAGGGAGTCTGTCGGTGGCGAGGTTTCACCGGATCGGTCCGGGACTCTGTCGCCTCTGAGAGGGCTGATCGAGGCAAACGCCGACTGACGGTCACGTCCAGCCTGCCTCCAGCCAGAGAGGCCGCTGCGCTTCACATGCACGATATTTAGGCTGTGGGAGGACAAACGTGTTCCCTGAAGAAGAGGAAGAACATGCAGACTCCACACATGAAGCCTGAACTCCTGTCAGGAAACACTGTGACCAGTTTGAAACGTACAGCGTAGTGTAGACTGGAAAACCTTCAGCCAAGCAAGCAGTGGATCAGTGAGTCCTGCAGGATGTTCCTGGACTGAGGGAACGATAGAAAACCCGTCCAGACCCAACGTGGAGAGTCTACCGAAGAAGGACGGGTAACACTTCAGTTGAAGCACCCGGTATAACACATTATAAGTAGTTATCAACACTCAGAAATGATCACAATGCTTCCTAACCCGCTGTACAGCGTAGGGTTAGGTCCTGTCGTTCTGATCATTTAGGAGTGTTTATAACTAGAGCTCGATGTGCTATAATGGCATTACAAGGCTCCATAAATGTACTTATACTGTGTTATACCAGGTGCTTCAAGTGAAGTTTACCTACATCGATGTTAATGCTCCTTCTGTTTCCATGGAAACGACATTGTATTTAGAATGTTGTGTGAAAATGAAAGTTTTCTGAAACAAAAACGTTCAATCAAGACGTTTCCACGTGAAACATCGTTTGAACCGGTCCTCAAACAAGCTGCAGACGTAAATCTGGTTCAACCAAACCAAGGCGTCGTTCCTCAAACGGATTCGTTAAATATGTTTCTAGTTTGTGGGAAGAATGTCGGAGTCCTGAACATGTGAAGGAAAAACCTCTCCCAACATGCATGACATGCACAGAGCCGTGCACAGAGCCGTGCACGGAGCCGTGCACGGCCTTGAGCAGCCACGGAGACAGGATCCTTGAAGTATCGGCGAACAGGCCGGACCGCGTTCCTCCCTCACAGCCTGGACCTGCAGGACGGGATGGAGTGCCGGGCGAAGCCATGACGAGAGCATTTATTACATTTCAATATGGCTGCACGGCGAGGCGCCGCCGCACGGCGAGGCGCCGCCGCACGGCGAGGCGCCGCCGCACGGCGGCGAGGCCTTGAGAGGCAGCGGGCTGGAACCTGTTGTTTCCCTCGACTGTATTTAACGCAGCATCAGTGCTCTCGGCGGCCTTCACACCCCGCGTCCTTCCAGGAATGATGTGTTTTGCTCTTCTGTCGGCGGCGACGTTCAGGATGGATTATCAACACGGAGACAGTTTCTCAGTCCCTGATGCCTGTGAATCGAAATAAAAACTAAGTTCATACAAATAATTATTAGATATTAGAAACCTCTGTATCTTCGTTCTATTCTGAGGAAGTGAAAACACGTCGTGTTCATCGACGACAGCAAATCAACACTCTGGAAAACACTCAGGATCTCTGTAACCGCAGTCCGGAGGATCTTGCGGTTTGTTTTGGCTGAAAGCGAACAGCTGTTCCGTCCCAGTGAGCTCCACGGTGCGATGGTCCGTCTTTCACGGGCTGAGGTAAACCTCCTGGAACGCCGGCGTCGGTTCTGGTCCAGGCTCATAGATCCCAAACTGAGTCTTCTGTCGGGATTCAGATCCAGCTTCATCCTCAAATCACGTTAGCAACACCGATGGTCGCCACCGTGCCACCATTTCCTGTCTGTTCTTACCAAAATAAAACACAAAATTGATGAGTTGAACACTGATTTTTCTGTCGTCTAAAGTCTTATTTCGAGCTCTGCTGGGTTTTTCTGGGATACATTCTGTCTGACGGAATCACGGTGAAGCTTTAGTTTCCCTTCAAGGTGGAGTGAACTGCTGAGACGTCCAGAGACGCTCCTGCAGCAGACACGTTCAGAAAGACCAGCCTGTCATGATCCTGGTCCTGATCCTGGTCCTGATCCTGGTCCTGATCCTGATCCTGGTCCTGATCCTGATCCTGATCCTGATCCCGCCTCTCAGGGTTCAGGTTTTACGGTACTTTCAGTTCCGTCTTACTGGAAACTGACAGCTAAACTTTTGAATGTGGAAGCTTTGATTTCTTGTTAAACATTTTTGGTAGAATCGGGAATTGATGCCCGGCCAAGACGACAGCGACAGACAGCAGAACGTGGTGATTTGTGAACGTGTGACTGGACCGTCGCCCATCGGGTCGGCCTGAAGCTCCACTGTGGTGGAAATGGATGTGAGACACCGAGGACAGCCGGGACGCTTTACACCAACCGGCGACGAGAGCCGACCGGTGGATCTCAGCAGAAACACCTCAATTGATCCATCGGTCAGTCAAAACGTTTCGTCATCTGAGGACGACAGATCAGCAAACGTTCTGCCGTTGTGAGAACCGTCTCCAGCCAGCTGGATTCATCCCGCCGGTTTGTTGCAGCTCAGTGGAAAGAGTCGATTCTCCGTTCTGTGGAGGCAGACGGCTGCTCGGAAACGTCCGTGTGAAGATCGTGAAAACCGTCCAGCAGCCAGAACTCACCAACAAATCACCGCTCGACACACTGCACTCTGGTTCCAGAGCAGATTTACTGGATCAGGTCTTCGTTCTGGCTGGAGACACTCCGCCTCCTGTCGGAGGAAACAAAGTCTTTTCAGCTGGAGTTTCTCTCTCATCAGATGGAAAACTGCAGCTTGTATGGACGATTCAATAAGTCTCACACTGTATTCCAGGTGTGTGTGTGTGTGTGTGTGTGTGTGTGTGTGTGTGTGTGTGTGTGTGTGTGTGTTCTCGTATTTCTATCCTTGTTGGGGCCAAATGTCCCCACAAGGATAGCAAAACGTGGAACGACGTGCCTTGTGGGACCTTTTTCCGGTCCTAAGTAGGAGAAACAGTGTTTTCTTGACCATGTTGTTACTGAAAAAAGTAAAAGTGCAAAAACATTTCTTTAGGGTTAGGCTTTGTTGTGGTGTGGGTTAGGGTTAGGGTTAGGGTCAGGGTTAGGGGCTAGACATGAATGGGAGTCAATGGACGGTCCCCACAAGGATAGAAATACAAGACTGTGCGTGTGTGTGTGTGTGTGTGTGTGTGTGTGTGTGTGTGTGTGAATGCAGTCCAGCAGGCTGTTTGTGCTTTGTTTAGGAGACTTTTCTCTTTTCTGACCGCGTCCATATGAAACCAGAACTCCTCGGACTGATCAGAAGCTGCTCTCACACAGATCTCCCCTCCCCCGCACACACTCCGACCAGCCGGACCGACCCGGAGTCTGGACGAAGATCCAGACCATCTGGATCCACGCTGTAATCCCACTCCTGACGAGGCCTTTCCAGGACGGACGAGCCGAGTTCTCCTCCAGTCCCGATCATATCGAGAACACGAGGCGGCAGAACGCCTGGAGAACCGAGGAGACAGCTGACCGGCCGATACAGACACTGTGTGTGTGTGTGTGTGTGTGTGTGTGTGTGTGTGTGTCTGTGTGTGTCTGTGTGTGTGTGTGTGTGTGTGTGTCAGTCTTATCACCATTTGCAGCCCGTTCTAACGAGCAGAGCTGAATCGCCGGGTGTCAGCGGGTCTGAAATACTCAGTATTTCTGGCAAAAAAAAAAAAAAAAAAAGATGGGGGATTACATCGAAGATCAAGGAGACACACACACACACACACACACACACACACACACACACACACACAGTTCAAACCCTTCAGATCCCCGGGATCTGGTGAGTCGGTGGGTTTGGTGACGTTATCTCTGCGCTCTGATCCGACCCGTCCTGCAGAGTCCCGCTCGTCCTCTGATCTCGGCGCTGCTCTTAAATTTCACAGAATCTAAAAATAAGTTGCGATCGGAGCGGCGCCGGCCCGGTTTGAAGAGGTGGTTTCAGTTGAACCGGAGCGTGGAGGGAGCGCTCGTTCCGGCGCTTCATTTACGCGAATCGGCCCGGAACCCGCCGACCCGGCGTTCTGCTGTCGGTTCTGACATGAGAAGAGCCGGACGGCGTTTCCGCCGCTCCGCCGGCTGTTTGAACAGACTTAATTGGCGTTTTCCAGAGCGAGCGTCTCGTCCCGGCCGGCCGGCCGGAGCAGGGAAATGTGCTGTTTTTAGCGCCGTTAGCGGCGGGGCTCTGGCGATGGACGCGTCGGTCAGTCGGCTAATTTCCATCCAGACCCAAACACGTCTTTCTCTACGGAGCAGAAGCGAGTTAAACCCAGAACCTGCTGGGTCTTCTGTTCGGGGAAAATCCTCTTCGGCTCAGTCGGTCTTTCAAGTTTTTCATTTTCAGCGTCTGAGGCTCTTTGGCAGCGTTAGCATGCTAACAGGACTGAACGTGTTAGCATGCTAACGGGACTGAACGTGTTAGCATGCTAACGGGACTGAACGTGTTAGCATGCTAACGGGACTGAACGTGTTAGCATGCTAACGGGACTGAATGTGTTAGCATGCTAACGGGACTGAACGTGTTAGCATGCTAACAGGACTGAACGTGTTAGCATGCTAACGGGACTGAACGTGTTAGCATGCTAACGGGACACTGAAGAGTATCATGTGACCTGGTGTGACTGAATGAACGAGTGAACCGATCAAGTGAAGCTGGTGGAACTCCTGGAGTCTTCCTCTGGTCCTGGTTCTGCAGGTCTCCTCTGGTCCTGGTCCTGGTCTTGGCTCTGCAGCAGATCCCTCCTCCTCTGGTCCTGGTCCCGGTCCCGGTCCATATTGCCCTGATCCTGGTCCTGGTCCTGGCTCGGCAGGTCCCTCGTCCTCTGGTCCTGGTCCTGGTCCCGATCCATATTGCCCTGGTCCTGGTCCTGGTCCTGGCTCTGCAGGTCCCTCCTCCTCTGGTCCTGGTGCTGGTCCTGGTCCTGGTCCTGGTCCTGGTCCTGGTCCTGGTCCTGGCTCTGCAGGTCCCTCCTCCTCTGGTCCTGGTCCTGGTCCTGGTCCTGGTCCTGGTCCTGGCTCTGCAGGTCCCTCCTCCTCTGGTCCTGGTGCTGGTCCTGGTCCTGGTCCTGGTCCTGGTCCTGGTCCTGGCTCTGCAGGTCCCTCCTCCTCTGGTCCTGGTCCTGGTCCTGGTCCTGGTCCTTGTCCTGGTCCTGGCTCTGCAGGTCCCTCCTCCTCTGGTCCTGGTCCTGGTCCTGGTCCTGGTCCTGGTCCTGGTCCCTGTTCAGGCTTTCTCTCGGTGTAGATTTGTAGCTTTTCTCTGTCCTGAAGCGACTCTTCATGTTTGCTGCTGTAGAAATGAAATTAAATTGAACTGAATCGAATTCCTTTGGTGTGACGACCTTTCTGCTTGTTTAAATATTAAATAATCTGAAACCCGAAGCCGGTTCCGCCGCGCCGCTGCGCCGCCGCCATGGTGGGGATCCAGCAGCAGCGTCCTGAGAGTAACGAGTTCAGCAGACAGCAGAGCGTCTCTCCTCCGTTGGACGTCCCTCGCCGGGGACCCGGTCTGTTTCCTCCTCTCAGACTCCACAGTTTTTCAGGATGAGTTTGAAGGAATCAAGGTCGCGGCCAAGGTCGCTCTCACAGCAGCTGACGAGGGAGCGGGAGCTGCTTGACATTCACGAACCGTGGCTGGGGATTTGAACCCGCAACCCGCCGCAGCACAATAACCGGAGCAGCTGAGAGCGACGCGGCGAGCGTCCCGATGTGGCGCCGAGGAGACGTTACAGCCGACTGTTTATCTCTGCTGTCGGGTCCAGACGCTCCGCGCTCTTCCTGTAGCAGTGTGTGTGTTGTGTGTTGTGTGTGTGTGTGTGTTGTGTGTGTGTAGAGTCTCTGGGTTTCTGGGTTCCTCCTCGCGCTGGCTCCGCCTCCTCGCAGGAAGACGCTAACATCGGCGAGCCGCTGATCGCCGGCTGCCGGCAGCAGAGATGGACGGACAGAAGGACTCGGAGGGGAATCGTCTGAGAGGAGCAGGAACACTGATTAGAGCGCTTTGCTGACGAGGAGCGAAGCTGAAACGGTATCCGGTGAAGAGGAGGCGAGGAGCTGGACGGCTCAGGAACACCGACCAGAGGAGATCCAGCCTGTCTGAGCCGACAAAACTCACACAGAACGACCATTTCTGCAGTCATTTCTAAAAATGCAGATATTTCCTGAGGCGTGGTCGGCGTTTTGAAAACGTCGCCTTGTTTACATGAAACTTGGAACCTTTTCTGAAACAAACAGGCACAGCAAGGTATTTCAACACAGTGTTTAAACGGAGTTTTAGCTCCAAGGAAAACCTCATAAAATTCACCTCTAAAGCTTTTCAGCATTTCTGTTTGTGGTGGAATGTCTGAACGCGGCAGAGGCTGCAGACTCCCAGCGTGAGGCCTGAGGCTTACCGCGGACGTTTATTCTTTTCATTTATCTCATGAAAGATCAGTGTCTTACTGTCAGTCTGTTTTTAGAGCTTTAAGATCAGAAAGCTGAATTCAGCGATCGTTCCATCGGCTCCACTCGTTTCTATGTTTTCCATCTTTCTGTGTGGAGACAGAAGCAGCCAATAGCGTCGCGGGAGGCGTGTCCAGCGGTGAGAAACAGGAAGAGAGTGAATCCAGACGGTAGAGAACAGCATTAAACCAAAGGAGACGGTTTTCCAGTCTGGTTTCACTCAGATGTGCTTAAACAGCCCAGTAAGACCGGATCCGGCAGAAGACGGTCTCTGAAGACCAACCGACTGCAGCTCGTCCTGGTTTTGCGTTTCTTCCAGCAGACCTCCAGAGAGCGCAGGAAGCAGCTCGTGGCTGTGAATCCGGTTTGTTTCACGTCGTTTCTGCCTTCAGTCCTTTTAGTTTCACACCGTTTGAAAGATAATTGCAGTTGATTTTGGGTTCAGTTGTGATTTTTGGTCATTCCTCATCTTTAGTGTTCGAAGTGATCTGGAGCTCCCTCTAGTGGTACGCAGGGGAATCACAGAAATGTATATATTCTTTGAAGATTAGTTAAAAGTCAAAACTTTCAGAAACAAATAATACCACCAAAATACATAATAGTTTCAAATTAAAACACGTCAAATCGACTGTAATTCACGTTCAGTTTTTCTCTTCTGAAATAACGTGTCGGACTGCGACGTGCTCACGCTCAGTCACGTAGCAGCGCACATACGCCATCGACGGTTAAACTAGCTTAGCTTCACCGTCATGAGCGTGCAGAGGTGTGATGAGAGGTCAGAGAACTCTACAACCGTGACTCCAGACAGGAGCTGTGAGGAACAGAAGAGGAGAACAGGAGGAGAACAGAACCAGCAGCCCTGCTGGACCTGAAGCTGACCACACTGAAGCAACTCGAGGCTGTCAGGAGGCTGTTCAAGCAGCGTAGCCGAAGCGTCACCGGCATCTGCTAGCGTTAGCAACAAACCACGCTGCATGAGAGAGAGAGAGAGAGAGAGAGGGAGAGAGAGGGAGATGTGAGAGAGGGCGAGTTTCCCCTCAGTGTGACAGCTCCAGTGTTCTGCCTTTGCTGACTGTGGCTGACAGAATTAAACAAAAACAAAAAGACCACGACTGTTAGAAATACACCTGCTTCCTGTTGTCTTCGTTTGAAAAGAGTTTGTTTTTTTTTACTTTGGTCATGATGGTGGTACTTGGAAAGCCTCATTTTTTCTGAGGTGGTACTCGGTTTATGAAGTTTAAGAAACACTGATTTAAGCCGTTTTAACCTTTCCTGAATGTTTTCACTGCTTTGTCCTGTTTTCCATGCGTTCCAGTTTCTGGTCATCTGTTTGTCTTTGCGGCTTTTAGCGAGATTTTTACCACCGACTGTGTCAAAGTGGGCGGAGCTAAAGGTTTGAAACTTGTCTGAATGGATTCGGACGTAAGACTCTGCTAACAGCGAGGAAGCCCAGCTGAATCGCATCAGGAGGACTGGTAGTTTGATTTTCAGGCCTGGATTACAAACCGCTCGGCGACGTGGCGTTTTGTTTCCACCAGGCGTGTTTTCTCCTCTCGGACCTTATTCACATCGACAGCTGCTTTTTTCTTCCTCTTCTTCTTCTTTTCTGGTCATCTCTGCCGTGGTGCTTATATGCAGGAGGTTTGTAATTAATTTTTTACCAGGCAATCTTGTGAAGGTCACTTTGGAAACTTTGGCTCATTAAATAAGTCTACAGCTGTCACATTTAATATCTGGAGAGATCTGTCAGCGCCGTGAAGCTGTGACGACTGAGGGCGATCCGATGAGAGCCAACATTTATCAGGCCGTACGCTTCACTTCATCCCTGGAGAAGGATTTCCAGAAAGACAGACGGGGTCCGGTCCTCCCGTTAGTCCAACAGGGGTCAACCGGGGTCAACAGGGGTCAACAGGGGTCAACAGGAAACTGATACGAAGGTTTTACCAGCCTGAAGCTTAAACTCACCACGGAGTGGAAACTTGATGCAGATTTTCGTTTCTGCTGCCAGTTACGAAATCCTCCACCTAAACCAAAGCTCTGAGGACGTAGAGACAACCAGAGGGCGCCGGAGTTCAGATCGCAACCAGCAAATAGGCAACGAACGTACGCTGACCATGAGACGCCTCAGTAGAAAGAAACGTCGGCGGTGGTGACGCAGAGTGAAGTTAAACTCAGGGTTAAATCCTCCCGCTCGCTCCTCTCCAGTGCCTGGAAGTTTTAGTCCTCCATGTTTTATCAGCCTATTGTGGAAAATCAGCAGTCACCAGGAAAGAAGCGTCAACAGGAAGCGGCGAGTTCAAAGGCAACAGAACGCAGTGCTCCTATTGGCTGAATCAGATTCAGGTTTTCAGGAAATAAATGAATCAGTAAAGACAGATTTTATTGATGAATTAATTGTAGACCAAATCAAACAAAATCCAACATTCAGACATAAAGAAATCTAAATAAACCACTCAGCCCCCCCTTGATATTTCAGGGGGGCTCTGCCATGCTATGCTATAAGGTGCTATGGGGTGCTATAGGGTGCTGTGAGGGTGCTGTGGGAGCTGTGGGGTGCTATAGGGAGCTGTGGGGTGCTATAGGGAGCTGTGGGGTGCTATAGGGAGCTGTGGGGTGCTATAGGGAGCTGTGGGGTGCTATAGGGAGCTGTGGGGTGCTATAGGGAGCTGTGGGGGACTATAGGGAGCTGTGGGGTACTATAGGGAGCTGTGGGGTGCTATAGGGAGCTGTGGGGTACTATAGGGAGCTGTGGGGTGCTATAGGGAGCTGTGGGGTGCTATAGGGAGCTGTGGGGTGCTATAAGGTGGCGTGGGGTACTATAGGGAGCTGTGGGGTGCTATAGGGAGCTGTGGGGTGCTATAAGGTGGCGTGGGGTACTATAGGGAGCTGTGGGGTGCTATAGGGAGCTGTGGGGTGCTATAAGGTGGCGTGGGGTACTATAGGGAGCTGTGGGGTGCTATAGGGAGCTGTGGGGTGCTATAAGGTGGCGTGGGGTACTATAGGGAGCTGTGGGGTGCTATAAGGTGGCGTGGGGTGCTATAGGGAGCTGTGGGGTGCTATAGGGAGCTGTGGGGTGCTGTAGGGAGCTGTGGGGTACTATAGGGAGCTGTGGGGTGCTATAGGGAGCTGTGGGGTGCTATAAGGTGGCGTGGGGTGCTATAGGGAGCTGTGGGGTACTATAGGGAGCTGTGGGGTGCTATAGGGAGCTGTGGGGTACTATAGGGAGCTGTGGGGTGCTATAGGGAGCTGTGGGGTGCTATAGGGAGCTGTGGGGTGCTATAGGGAGCTATAGAGTGCTGTTGGGGTTCCAGTGTAGCTTCAGCGCTACCAAACATTTGTTGGTGGAGTCTGCAGGATTTCGTGGTTCTGGTCTTTCGGGTGCTGGAGGCCTGAAGTTTACCTTCCAGGAAGCGGCTGATCTAGAACCACATTCAGTCGCCTCCGGTCTGGAGGTCAAGTATGAATAAAACGATCTTACAGTGAGGAGAAGTGCTCCGGGAGAAGTGTGTGAGGAGGCGAGGGACAGAGGAGGTGAGGGAAGGAGACTAGAGAAGGAGGGGAGGGAAGGAGACAAGGGAAGGAGGGGAGGGAAGGAGACAAGAGAAGGAGGGGAGGGAAGGAGACTAGAGAAGGAGGGGAGGGAAGGAGACTAGAGAAGGAGGGGAGGGAAGGAGACTAGAGAAGGAGGGGAGGGAAGGAGACAAGAGAAGGAGGGGAGGGAGGGAGACAAGAGAAGGAGGGGAGGGAAGGAGACTAGAGAAGGAGGGGAGGGAAGGAGACTAGAGAAGGAGGGGAGGGAAGGAGACTAGAGAAGGAGGGGAGGGAAGGAGACAAGAGAAGGAGGGGAGGGAGGGAGACAAGAGAAGGAGGGGAGGGAAGGAGACAAGAGAAGGAGGGGAGGGAAGGAGACTAGAGAAGGAGGGGAGGGAAGGAGACTAGAGAAGGAGGGGAGGGAAGGAGACTAGAGAAGGAGGGGAGGGAAGGAGACTAGAGAAGGAGGGGAGGGAAGGAGACTAGAAAAGGAGGGGAGGGAAGGAGACGACGTCCATGGAGACTAATGGAAATATTAACAAGATTCAGATTTAATGAGTTGAATTGAAGAGAAGCGTTTCATAATGAAAATGTTCTCTTCTGTTCATCTTCCCCACATTCAGCCTTCACAGTGATGAGACTGCACACACACACACACACACACACACACACACACACACACGCACGTTTCAGTGTTGTCTCGTATTATTGACATATTTGCATTTTCATGTCTGCAGTGTTTATTCCAATAAAGATGCACATTCTTCGTGACATTTGGTGAAAATATCACACATTGAAGTCTTCCAGAAAGTAAATCTGAGTTCGAGGAGGAAAGATCTGTCAGCTGCACAAAACACTCTTATCTCAGCTTCCAGCGCCGCTTTCATCTGTTTATCAATGTTTTCACAAAGAAACATGAGAGTGAGCAGAAACAGTAACTCTCTAAAAACGACACCACAAACCCGAAACAGCTGCATTTCCTACTTTCTTGACTACAAGGCAGATTTCTTGTAGTTTGTTTGACAGGATGTCCAGCATGTGACCTGAAAGGACTCGTATCTGAACAGACACACACAGAAAAACGTCTCCAAAAAAGAAAAACCCACCAAAAGACCTCCTCACAGGAGAGATGCTGTTCAGCACTGCCGACCAACGCAGTGTGTCCGTGCTCGCCTCTGCGGCCTCTGGAGAAACGGACCACAGCGGCGGAATGGGATTCGTCCTGGTGCCGGTGCTCATCACCTGCTCGGCCCCGGGCCGGTCCAGGTGCTGGTTCCTCTCCGATCCCTTTCAGGATCAGGTAAGTGATTATTTCTCAACGCCTCTCGCTCAGGGATTATTCATTTTTCTCAATTTACGTTCACCATTTTCCCATTAATTCCTGCTTCCACAGTGTTCGTGGAGGAAATGATTCACAGGACGAAGCAGCGGCGGTCCTGAGATGAAAGTGTGATTAAATGATGGCGCCGGTCCAATTAAAGCCCGGCTCAGTTTCAGCTTTATTAAGGCTGGAGTGCGGTGAGGCGGAGGGGGGGCGGCGTGATGCCGGGGCGATTCCCCCCGCCGCACGGCGCCGATCGGCGGAAGTAACGCGATTGTGCCTCCGGCTGGACGACTGTAGAGCCGCCGTCACATTCCACTTCATCATCCCCCAATTAACCAATGAACCAATTAACCAATGAGCCAATTAACCAATTAACCAGTCCATTAGAGGCCACTGGGCAGGAGGGCTGTCATATAAGTGTGTGTGTGTGTGTGTGTGTGTGTGTTTGTGTGTGTGTGGTCAGGTTCTGGTTAAGTTTTACAGTAATAGAACAGTGATAAAGGAGTTCAGAGAAACAGTAACTGAGGAGCAGAGCTGAGGGAGGAACGGCGGGAGGAGGAAGAGAAGCGGCGCTCTGAGGGAAACGTCGCCCGGTCGACTCCGGAGAAAACACCGCTTTCATATTTTCTGTTTCAGAAAAGTTTTGTGTTTAAAACACAACGTTTCAAAAACCGCGTCGTTTCCATGGAAACAGCAGAGAACGGTGCAGTGCGCGTGTTGGGCCACACGAGGCTCGATTACGTGATGAAAACACACACATGCTGGACCAGTGACGCGACCAGGTGAGTCCAGGTGAGTCCAGGCTAACGGGTGTCTTTGGCGTCTTCGTCCTCGTCCTGCCGATGCGTCCCGCCGTCCAGTCTGGATCGAGCATTCCGTCTCTCAGGGACTCCTGATGTGAAGCTAACGGTTCGCGCTCCTGCTGCTCCTCGTCCTTTTCCAGGTGTGACTCGTTTCACCAGATATCCGGTAAAGTTCACCAGCAGTTCTGAATGAGCGAGTGACCTTCTCCCCTCCAGAGCGCGGGAGTCTCTCTCTCTCTGTTCGGGTCTTTTTCGTGACGCTGGACTCGAGCGGCTCAGGAAGCGAGCGATCCCGGCTGAAGGAGTCGAGCAGGGCTGGAGGACGGCGAGCGGCGAGGAAACTGAGCGGGAACGAAGTCCAGCCGGCCTCAGTCCCCCGTCTGTCAGGAGGGGGAGCGAGCCGGTCGCCTCTCTGCAGAGACCTGGACCCGAGCCAGGGTCTGCCTGATCAGAGAGGGACACACCTGGCCGGGCTCTCCACTTCTCCCTGAGCCCCTGGCAGCCGGTCGCTCAGGAGAAACTTCGAGGCGAAACCTGTCCGACCCCCCCCGCCCCCCCCCACCGCCCCCCGCTGAGGCCAACGGATCAATCTCACTTTAACAGCTCTGCTCGCTCACCCCCGCGCACGCACACACACTGCCGTGCACGCACACACACACACGAGCGCAGCGCACACGCGCCAAAAAAGTGAGCTTGATTTCATTCTAACAGCTCCAACCCTCCATCCAGACGCTCAGTGAAGGAGAGACACCCAGACTGCAGGCAAGGACAGAGAGAGAGAGAA